>NC_134817.1:40710510-40713010 GCF_046742065.1 Oratosquilla oratoria | reverse complement strand
GGCTATCCTAAGAAAGGTTCGAAGTCATTATTACTAGTAGTTTTTAGCATAATGAATATTCAGGCACTCTTCACGGTCGTATCCTATCTTATACTCAAGGTGAAGTACTGTATAGAAACCGTCTTTAATGCCCTTAGTGCGTTGGTGGTGCAATCGGAAGTTTGTTGGTCTCCGATTCTCTTAGTTGTAGTTTCGCATCCCGTACTCTCCCCAACAGTTCAAGCCCATAGAACAAAGGGGAAGACTTCCGCCATAGCTACACGCATTATGACGTAGGTTCCTCGCCTTTCTTTAATTAGCACGAATCCTTGGTGAAAATTTACTCTCTCTAACACTATTTTGTTTAGTTAATAGTTTGACCCACTCTGAATAAAATCGTAATCGTTTCAAGGGCAGAGGGAAGGGGAACAGTTCAAGCCCACCTTTCTTTAATTAGCACGAATCCTTGGTGAAAATTTGCCTTCTCTAACACTATTTTGTTTAGTTGATAGTTTGACCCACTCTGAATAAAATCACCATCGTTTCAAGGGCAGTGGGAAGGGGAACAGTCCAAGCCCGCCTTTCTTTAATTAGCACGAATCCTTGGTGAAAATTTACTCTCTCTAACACTATTTTGTTTAGTTGATAGTTTGACCCACTCTGAATAAAATCATAATCGTTTCAAGGGCAGTGGGAAGGGGAGGAGTGAAGAGAAAGTGATACCCGGATGAATAAAGTCGTCTTGTACAGTATTAAGATCCACATAATGAAGGGTTCAGTACAATTTCATTGCTTGCAAAGGGAGGACTTTATGAAGAATGACCCGTTCCCACTGTTCGCAAAGGATGATTTTATCAAGAACGGCCCATTCCCAGTACACAAAGGGACGACTTTACAATGGAATTTTCAACCCTCAAGATTTCATATTTGAAAAGAAAGCCTTTCCATAAAAGGCTGAATGGCCTGTTGATTCCTTTCTACATTTTTATTTCTGAATGTATTGATGGGGCTTTGAAACCTCGGGCATAAAGAAAAATATTAAAAATATATAAATCGATGAATTAAAAGCTTCTCGAGCCACTATTGTCTGTCGCTGCAGATGTGCCCCTCGACAGCCCCCAAACACCACACTCGACTCTCGACTAATTTAATCTATTCTTGTTTTCGACTACTGTCCGAAGAGGAAGGGTGAAGAGAGAAAAGTGGAAGGGATAAAGTATGGCGAAAGAGAATCGGGTGTGGGGGTGGGGACGAACAGGAGCATAGAAAAAGGAAACGCATTTTGTTTCTTCTGATGTCGAAACTAGAGTCACTCGTCAACATTTGCAGCGCTCTAGGTTTATGTTTTGCTGTTTACGTTACGGGACGTATCGCACCAGCTGCCAGCTGGTTCTTGGTCTTGGTGGTCTTAGTCTTCAGCAGTTCTACTCCAGAAGACGTTTTTATTCAGCTGAGAAGTGGCAATATACTGAAGGGATTAGATTAATCCCTTCTGTGCTGGGTAGCATTCTGCCTTCATTTTATTTACCTTCATTCCATCCCCTTCTAAGAAACGGTGTTATATCCTGTCTCTCCCCCTTCACCGAGTACATTTTCATATCTTTAAATTCCACTATTAAATTTTTTCTGGTACCCTTTAGACGATTGTGATACAAACTCTGTAACAAAGGTGATAACGCCAACTGGGAATTCTGTACTTAAGACAGTAGAGTTATTGCATTTAATCCTTAGCTAAGGTAACCTTCTTTACAGCCTTTATTCCGGTCAGCGCTGAACGAGTTTATTAAACTGAGAAGAATTTCATCGTACTATAATCTTTCAGATTACTTTGATTAAGATCCTTTTGTCAAACGTCTTCTCAGTGATGAGGAGCCTCACAGATGTTGTTGTTCATGATAATGACAATTCTTTTCAACTGAGTGGTACACTACCAAACCAAAGGTTTTAGAATAATCATTATGCCATCACTTTCTCATTTATTCTTTGCCTCACTTCTCCCTCTTCCTCCTCCTCCTCCTCCGCTTTTTTCTGTTCCTTCTCATCTTATCATATTCCTCATCCACTCTGTGTTCTTCCAAAGCTTTACACTCATTCAACTTCTCTTCCTCCTTGTTCTCCATCACTTCTTGGCCTTCTGCTCCTCCCCATCTCCTTCACTTCTCCTCTTATTTCTCCCTCACGTCCTTCACTTCCTTTACGCATTTTCCTCCTGCTCTTCCTTTTCCTTCTCTACGTCGTCGCCCTCCTAATCTGCATCCTCCTTCTACTACATTTTTTCTCCTCCACACCCTCCTCCTCCACATCTTCCTTTATTTACTCCTCCTTTTCCTCTGCGTCTTCCTTCTCTCTTCTAAATCACCGTCCTCCTCCTCCTCCTCCTCCTCTTCCACTTCTTAACTGTATCCTCACCCTACGTTTCTTTATTGTCTTCCATTTTCTCCTTCTTCTTCACGGCCTCTCCTCTACCTCCTCCTTCACTTCCATGTCTCCCCTCTCTTCCTCCTCCACCTCCTCTCCTCCT
>NC_134817.1:40695510-40698010 GCF_046742065.1 Oratosquilla oratoria | reverse complement strand
TTGAAATAGAAATGACTGGACGTAGGTATTAGCCATATTTTAACGCCTCCGTGTGAGAAAAATCGATGATTTAACTGGAAAAATACATGAACAATATGCATGAGTAAATTAGTTTACTCATGCCTGTGTTTATCCATCTGAATAATTCTTTGTTTATTTGCTATCTTGTGACAAAGGTTATTGCATGATAAATGTACCCTTTACAAGAAAGGTCGCGACACTCAACTGAAATGAAATTACAAATTTCTTGAAGAAAGAATTCACATCATGGAAACCAAGGAAAGTTTTACATCATGTTGTGTAGTTTATATTTTAGCTCTCTCTCTGATTCCTAATAATAACTGTTACCTGCCTCAGCAGTACAAGCACATAGGGCAAAGGAGAGTTGCTACTATAGGCTACTATAGGGTGCTTACCAACTTCACATTTAAGTCTTTAGTAATTCTCCTGCGGACCAGAGTCACGCAATATTCTTTTGTTGTTAGAAAAGAATAAATTATGCTGATCAATTTGAACTTCTATTATCCGCCTTTTCTACCCCATCTTTAAATCTCCTCTTTAACTTTTCTCCTCTTTAACACCGGAACATGGATAGAAGCGCTGGTTATAACCGAAGCTGCAGTAAATAGTTTCATTCTGCTAGACGTCATTTGTAGGATATCATTGCAACTAAAATATATTTTGCATTTAGTAAATTATTTGTGTCCTAATAATGACTTAAATCTAGAAAACCAAAGAATACAATTAACATTTGTGTTTAGATTTCGTAGGCTATGAAAAGAATTTTGATTTAGCAGAATAAAGGTCAATATTAAACTCTATGTAAACAACGTCCAAAGGAACACGATGAAGGTTTGTACAGAACATTAAACAGCAGGTACTGCTGTAATTTGACAATATGAAGATACAAAAACAATAATCGAGGAAGGATTGTAGAAGAGCGATATTGTGTCACGTGAGCTGGGTTGCATTTTTTTTTTTTTTTTTTTTTTTAAAGGAAGGGTAATGTTGTTTCTACTTAAAAATCTAAACTCTCCATCCCACTCCCACGCGGTCATGCCAGTTGCGGCAAGCCCTTTTTTTTTTCTTTTTTAAGGCCGATGTTGGGTCTCCTCCCCGCAACGGGTTCAGGGAGTCGAACTCACGACCACACGAGCTCGACATGACACTGGGCTACCGGGGGCAAAGGTAATATTCTACCTACCTGAAATTTACGTATAGCTTTAGTAAAATGTCCCGCAGAGGTGATAGAGGAACAGAAGAGGATTTCGGGAGGCAAGCGGAAAGAAGCACAGCAGATGGAGCAAGTGTATTATTAAATAGATATTGCGAAAGGCAAGCATGGAGGAGATAGGCCAGACGCGAGGTTAAGAAACGAGATAGAGAAGCTTACAGGAGTGACGTGGCAGAGGCTGACACAGTCGTGCGACTAGTAAAAGACGTTGGAAGACGCTTTTATTCAGTAGGAGACTGAATAGTATATAATTGATTACATGATTAAGAGATATCATTGAATTTTTCCCTTCCTTATATCACTGGATGCGACCATTTTCGACTCCCTGAGTTGAGATTGTAACATACGCCGTTGTAAGTTACAACCATGTAGATCCAACCTCGTCAGTCACATTTTGCAACACCAAAGCCCTCCCGTTTTCTGTCACACAGCTTACAGTATTTTCCGTTTTCCGTTTCAAGGCTCCTTCACGTTTTCTCTCGTTGATGAGTTAGCATCCACGCTCTTTTATCAAATTACATTTTCTATCTAATAACTACTGTCCATTTTTGTCTCATGTTTATTCCCGCTTCTTACTATAGAGTTACAAAGGTTATTTTGTATTTCTGGCTTTTTTCAGGTTTTCTATTTGATATCCACTACTTTTTTCTTCAAATGTTTGTTTGTTTTTTTCGCTCGACGACACATAAGTCTGCTTCCTGTTCTGTCCTTCGTTTCTTTCCCCTATTCCAGTCTCCCCCTATCCTCTTTCTGTCCCTCTTTCAGATATGTTTAGTCATTCATCTTTTACTGTTATAAACAGACAGACAAATAGATAGATAAATGTGTAAGTAAATAAATGATTAAACAAAGATGAGTGAATCAATTAGTAATTATATAAATAAATAAATAAGTAAATACAGAAATAGATTAATAAATAAATAAGTTAATAATTACATAAATCAACGAATAAATACATAAATAAATAAATAAATATATGAATAAACAGATAAATATATGAATAAACAGATAAATAAACAAACAAGTGAATAAATAAATAGACAAATACTTATATAACCAAAGAATTAAGAATAGGTTAGGTTAGGTTAGGTTAAGTTAGGCTAGGTTAGGTTGAATGAGGGTTATACTTACTGCCATCAACTTATACAACCGAAAAATCGTAAACCCAGGATGCCCCACATGAATAATTGTCACCCTAAGCCCACATGAAGAATTGTGATCCCATTTGTATAAATACATAAATAATTAGATAATTAAACAAGTGAA
>NC_134817.1:40683010-40693010 GCF_046742065.1 Oratosquilla oratoria | reverse complement strand
AACAACTTTGCCAACCGTGTAGTTAATGAATGGAATAAACTTCCTGCACAGGTAGTGCAATGTAGTTTAGTTCGAAGCTTTAAGAATCATTTAGATAAATACCTAAGTAAGATGCTGTAATAATTATAATTTATCTTATATTATTTGTTTTTGTTTTGTTATCATTTGTCTGTCTGATTTTCATTTATTATTAGTTATATGTCAATTTATTATTATTTACTATTTACCTGTTTGTTTATTATTTAACTATACCTATGCATTTATTTATGTATTTTATTTGTTATTTACATTATCATAGTTTTTATTTATTATTTTATTATTAATATGATTTTTTTTCGCATCCGACCTAGATATGGATCAAAAGGTCTCCTGTCGGCATGCTCCGCCTTTGTAATCCTTTGTAATCCTTATAATTATCTACTTATTCTAACAAGAATGAATCAAATGAAATATGAAAGTGATGAAATCTTTTGCAAGGGTTCCGTGCCAAAAAATATATACATAATTATCTATTTATATGAACAAGAATGAATAAAATGAAATATGAAAGAGATGAAATCTTTTGCATTTTAGGAGAGAGAGAGGGAGACTGTACGATTGTACGACTATATACTGTGCGTGTTGGTGACGATTAGTTTTAAATCTTTTTAAAGCTGCCAAAACAGTGAGGTAAAAAGGTAAGAATTGTGAAGCTGAGTGCTGTACTAAACTTTGCACCTTCATTTAGTCGTGTGTTTGTGTTCACTTGGTCTTTTTCACTTGATCTTTGGATCACGTGCTGGACTCGTGATCGACAGCTATTTCCCTCCCGGAAGAGAGCTCAGAGCTCGTAAGTCCGATCTATGGGTAATGCTATGACCTATCACACACACACACACACACCCAACTCCCCGCCCACGAGAGTCAGAGTAACGACCCGAAGCGCAGCAGTACCGAAATAATTTCGGCCCTAGGCAGGATTCGAACCAGGAGCTGCGGGCCACTTTCGTGGCAGCTCAGCGTTCTACCAACTGCGCCACCGAGTCGTGTGTGTGTGTGTGTGTGTGTGTGTGTGTGTGTGTGTGTGTGTGTGTGTGTGTGTGTGTGTGTGTGTGTGTGTGTGTGCGTGTGCTTGTGCGTGTGTGTGTGTGTGTGCGTGTGTGTGTGTGTGTGTGTGTGTGTGTGTGTGTGTGTGTGTGTGTGTGTGTGTGTGTGTGTGTGTGTGTGTGTGTGTGTGTGTGTGTGTGTGTGTGTGTGTGTGTGTGTGTGTTTTAGGTGTGAAAGTTCCATCTATATGGGGATGGGTCCGTCTATATTTGGTGAAGGGTCGTTGGGGGCTCTTCCGCCGAGTACCAGCAAATGTGAAAGGGTTCCGTCGGATGGAAAGGTTTGAGAAACACTGATCTAAGCCTCTCCACTGCTGACAATTCTGCGCCAAATTCATCCAGTCAGAATCGTCCTCACTTCATTTTCTTACTCCTTCCTTTATATGATCTGTCCATCTTCGTCTCAGTCCCACTCCTAGTCTTCTTTCCTCAATTGTTCCCAGCATTACTCTTCTCAGTATTCTCTCTTCGCTAATCCTAGTAACATGTCCTGTCCATCTCAATTGGTTCCACTTTATTACACGATATTTCCTAGTTGTTTTGTAAGTTCTCTCAATTCTTCATCGTGTCAAGTCCTCCAATTGTCCTCCTCCGTATCGAATATTGGACCCATTTTTTTATTTTTTTTTTATTTTCCAAGGTTAAACATAAATGGCAATATTTCTAATGATATAATTGTATACCCTTCATTTTATAGTTCTTGAAATATTTATTTTTTAACAATAATTAGTAACAAGCTATAATAATATTTATTGGCTGTTGTAATACTATTATTTCTTTCTCCATATCAATTATATTTCTTATTTGAACTCATCAACAGCTTCGACATCTTGCGGGAGTATTTTTATAAATTTTCTACACATATGATATCTATTTCATTCATATTCATGTGCATCCCAATTCTTCCTTCACCCTGTTGGAAGTGTTTTAATATGTTTTCTAAACCTTTGACATTATTGCCATTAAATCGACATCGTTCGCATATATTGAATTAATAAACTTGATGTTGTTCAATTGCAGTTCTTATTTATTCTTTATCATTATGCACGTAATATTCTCTATTACCATACTGAACTATGATATTGACAGAACATACCCGTCTCAATCCACTCTGCGATAGAGCTGCCTGACATTTTCCTCCTATTCATATTTTATTAGAGCTTCTTCTAAGGGACATCATTACTAGGGTTATGAATTTGTGTGGGATTCCAAATTCTCATTATACTACACATTGATGGTCTATGTATACTATAGTACGCTTGCTTAAATTCGATGAAAAGGTGATATTGATCCCAGCCATATTCCCAGTATTTCTCTATGAACTGTTTGACTGTGAATATAAGCTCCATTGAGGAACGATCCGGCCACAAACCGCATAGGTAATCGGCAATTATTTCCACTGTATATCTTTGAAGTATATAAAATATAATTTTTGTTATTATCTTATGTATATAGTTTGTAGTAAAGTAATCCCTCTGCAATTGTAACATTGTATCTGGTCCCCTTTCTTATGTACAGGAACAATGACACCTTCTGTTATTGTCGTTGGTATCCTTCCCGTCCTTCATATAAGTCTAATTATATTTGTTATCCCCTGTATTAAGCTCTCTCTTCCATAGTGAATCAGTTCTGCTGGTATGTTATCAGATCCTGGGGCCTTCTTATTCTTCAGATTTTTTATGGTTAGGTTAGGTTAGGTTAGGTTAGGTTAGGTTAGGTTAGGTTAGGTTAGGTTTAGGTTAGGTTAGGTTAGGTTAGGTTAGGTTAGGTTAAGTTAGGTTAGGTTAGGTTTAGGATAGGTTAGGTTAGGTTAGGTTAGGTTAGGTTAGGTTAGGTTAGGTTAGGTTAGGTAGGTTAGGTTAGGTTAGGTTAGGTTAGGTTAGGTAGGTTAGGTAGATTAGGTTAGGTTAGGTTAGGTTTAGGTTAGGTTAGGTTAGGTTAGGTTTAGGTTAGGTTAGGTTTAAGTTAGGTTAGGTTAGGTTAGGTTAGGTTAGGTTAGGTTAGGTTAGGTAAGGTAGGTTAGGTTAGGTTAGGTTAGGTAGGTTAGGTTAGGTTAGGTAGGTTAGGTAGGTTAGGTAGGTTAGGTTAGGTTGAATTTAGGTTATGTTATGTTAGGTTAGGTTAGGTTAGGCTAGGTTTAGGTTAGGTTAGGTTAGGTTAGGTTAGATAGGTTAGGTAGGTTAGGTTAGGTTAGGTTAGGTTTAGGTTAGGTTAGGTTTAGGTTAGGTTAGGTTAGGTTAGGTTAGGTTAGGTTAGGTTAGGTTAGGTTAGGTTAGGTTAGGTTAGGTTAGGTTAGGTTAGGTTAGGTTAGGTTAGGTTGGGTTAGGTTAGGTTAGGTAGGTTAGGTAAGTTAGGTAGGTTAGGTTAGGTTAGCTACACTATTTTGGCTCTTCAATATGTTTTTCTGCTAGTAGGTTGATTTCTTCTTGTAGTAGGCTCTATTTATGTGTTTATCTAGAAGATCTTTGAAACAACTTTCCCCTTTTCTATTAACTACCTCTTCACACACTTTTATATTTATATCCTCCCATTTTATTGTCCACCTTTGAGCTTTAAAACCTTTTTTCAAAGCCTTCAACCCTTGGTAATGTTTTCTTGTGTTGCTCCTGAATTTATCATTTTCTATAATATCTAGTTCTTAATTAAGGACTTTCCTTTTCTACTGTTGTTTAACCATCTTTGCCCTTTTTCGATTTTCAAAGATTCTTTTTTTATTTTCATTCGTTGGGTTCCACAGATATGCATTTCTAGCTGTGTTTCTTTGTTTATTAGCATTTCTACATTTTTCAATATATCAATGAGTTTTTTTTTTCTTTTCTTTTTTCGTAACCAATGATTTCCACTGCCGCGTATTTAATTACTTTTGTAGTGTCCGTAATGGTATAGCGTCTACATATTTATTGGCGTGATGTAGATTACGCCGTCACGGAACAAAACTATGTCTGGCCCCGACTACCATGCATAAAAATAGGATTATTCCACTATATATATATGATTATTTTGCTTAGTGTTCAGAAAGGTGTTTGTTCGTGTTTTTTTTTTTTTTTTTTTTTTTACCACCATCCCAACTACAAGGGTTATTGTTAGAACACGTAGTAGTTCGTGGACACCACGCTATTCTATTCCCACTTTTTTTTTGGGGGGGGGGGGCGTTTAGGGATTATGCTACTCTAGCGGGACCGACAGCGAAGGGAAATGAATAAATTCAAGTCTAAATCAATTTTGTTTTACTGTTCTATGAGAAAATCATGTTTGTAATCCATACTCAATTTAACATACTTATAGTACTAGTAATACCTGGTTTCTACTCATAGAAGTTGGCTTGGGGGTAGGTATGTAAAGCCTCCCCAAATGATGCCTATACGTTCTTTTCACCTTAACTCCTTTTATTCAATCACAATTTGACACTGATAGTTGGTACTTACGAACCACTACATATATATATATCAATAATATAAATAGTACATATTTTAAAAGTTAATGTAATAATGATCTGTTCCACGACCTCGCCGAGTGACCCAACCTGAGTTTTCAGGCTTCGGAGAGGAGGGTAAATGTCTCTCTTGTCCTATTACAAAGGATTACAAAGGCGGAGCATGCCGACAGGAGACCTTTTGATCCATATCTAGGTCGGATGCGAAAAAAAAATCATATTAATAATAAAATAATAAATAAAAACTATGATAATGTAAATTACAAATAAAATACATAAATAAATGCACAGGTATAGTTAAATAATAAACAAACAGGTAAATAGTAAATAATAATAAATTGACATATAACTAATAATAAATGAAAATCAGACAGACAAATGATAACAAAACAAAAACAAATAATATAAGATAAATTATAATTATTACAGCATCTTACTTAGGTATTTATCTAAATGATTCTTAAAGCTTCGAACTAAACTACATTGCACTACCTGTGCAGGAAGTTTATTCCATTCATTAACTACACGGTTGGCAAAGTTGTTTCTACCTACTTCCAAATTGAATCTATTTCCGGACAGTTTGAGACCATTGTTTCTTGTCTGATTCTCATTCAATGTAAAAATTTTGTCACTTTTGATGTTGTCAATTCCCTTTAGAATTTTAAAGACCTGTATCAAGTCACCTCTGAGTCTACGCTTTTTTAGGGAAAACAGATTCATATGTTTTAGTCGATTTTCGTATGATTTATTTTTGATATTTGGAATCAGTTTTGTGGCTCGCCGTTGTACTTTTTCCAGTATGTCAATGTCTTTAATGAGATTCGGTGACCATACGGAAACAGCATATTCCAAATGTGGACGAACTAACGATTTATATAGCTTGTTAATGAGTGATGGACTTTTGAAATCAAAAGATCGCGCAATCAGTCCTAGAATCTTATTTGCTTTATGTACATATTTTTTGGCACGGAACCATTGCAAAAGATTTCATCACTTTCACATTTCATTTTATTCATTCTTGTTGAAATAAATAGATAGTTATGCATATATTTTTTGGCACGGAACCCTTGCAAAAGATTTCATCTCTTTCATATTTCATTTTATTCATTCTTGTTAAAATAAATAGATAATTACGTATATATATATATATATATATATATATATATATATATATATATATATATATATATATATATATATATATATATATATATATATATATACAGTATATATACTGTATATATATATTTTTTTCCACAGAAACCTTCAGTCTGTCAATGTCTTTAATGAGATTCGGTGACCATACGGAAACAGCATATTCCAAATGTGGACGAACTAACGACTTATATAGCTTGTTAATGAGTGATGGTCTTTTGAAATCAAAAGATCGCGCAATCAGTCCTAGAATCTTATTTGCTTTCTCAGAGGCTGAAATACACTGCTTGGATGATTTGAGGTTGTTACTGATAATTACGCCGAGATCTTTTTCACTATCCACTTTTGTTAACGAATTTCCAAATAACTTGTAATCGTACTTACTGTTATTTTTACCTATGTGCATTACCTTGCATTTACTTGTGTTAAATTTCATTAGCCACTTTTCAGACCATTGCTGTAATTTATCTAAATCTTCTTGAATATCTAATTGGTTTGAGTGATCATTTGCCACTCCACACAGTTTTGTATCATCAGCAAATTTGGAAACAGTAGATTTTAGTCCAAGGTCTATATCATTTATATATACTATGAATAGAAGTGGCCCGAGAACGGAACCCTGAGGAACTCCACTTGCAACACTTTTCCATCCAGAAGTTTTTCCATTTAAAACAACTCTCTGTTTTCGACCATTCAACCAATTACCAGTCCAACCTAATAGGCTACCACATATTCCATGCAAAGCTAATTTAGTAAGTAGTCTTTCGTGTGGGACGGTATCAAAAGCTTTTGCAAAGTCTAGATATACTAAATCTATATTGTTTCTTTTGTCATAATTCGAGATAACTGTGTTGTAGAATTCGAGTAAGTTAGTCACGCAAGAACGTTTCCGTCTGAAACCATGCTGGCTATCATTTATCAAACGGTTACTTTCTAAATGATGTTCGATAGCATCTCTGATGATAGTTTCCATTATTTTTCCTACGATTGAAGTGAAGCTTATAGGCCTATAGTTATTTGGTTTCTTTTTGTCACCTTTTTTGAATATGGGAGTAACGTTAGCTAGCTTCCATTCTCTTGGGACATCTCCGGATATGATGGATTTCTTGAAAATAATTTCTAATGGAACAACAATCTCATTTTTCATTTCCTTTAAGATTCTTGGATGCCAACCGTCAGGCCCTGGTGTTTTATTAACTTTGAGTTTGTCTATACATCTTTTAATTTTTTCTTTTGTTATATTTACCGTAGTGAGTAAGTTTACCCTAGACTTTTCACAGGTTTCAGTTTGGAATTCACCTTGAGGTGTTTCGTTTACGAATACCGAGCTAAAATAATTGTTTAAGATATTACACATTCCTTCATTTGAATATTCAAGTTGACCGTCAGCAGATAATAGTGGACCAATGTGATTCCTAACAACCTTTTTATCTCTAATGTAACTATAGAATTCTTTGGGATTCTCTTTGGATTTCTCAGCGATGTTCATTTCGTATTGTCGTTTTCTTTTTCTTATTGTCTTTTTTAAATCTCTCTGTATTGATACATAGCTTTCATAGTCATAAGATGCACCCGAGCACTTATATATCTTATAAGCCTGTCTCTTTTTAGCAATACTTTTTTCAGTTTCTTTGTCGAGCCACTTTGGGCGAGCCTGATTTGGGGGACGTCTGTCCTTAAAAGGAATGTAAGTTTGAATCATCTTAGTGAGCGTATTTTGAAATATTTCCCACATCTGATCTACAGGTCTTTCGTTTAATTTTGCCTCCCAATCTGTAAGCTGAAGCTCCTGACGTAGTCCTATGAACTGAGCTTTACTGAAATCGGGTATTTTAGAAACACAAGTATCTATTCTAAAATTGTTTAGGAGTTTGAATCTAACTAGGTTGTGATCGCTATTTGCAACAGATTCACCGACTTCTACATCAGTTACCATGCTTTCGCGGCTAGTGATAAAAAGATCGAGTAAGTTTCCATATCTTGTGGGCTCTTTTACATGCTGAATTAAGTAATTGTCACCAAGAAAATCAATCAAGCGACTACCTATATGGCCATGTTCAAGGGTCATCCAATCAATGTCAGTAAAATTGAAATCACCCATTATCAATAAATCCCGGTTGCAGAAACTAGACAGTTCTTGAAATAACAGTTTGTCGTCTGCTAATGATAATGTCTTTGGCCTATATATTACACATATATTAATTTTTTGTCCATTTGTTTGGGTTAACTCAACCCACAAACTATCATATGCATCCTGTTTCACTTTCTCTAAAACACAAGCATGAACATTGTTTTTAACGTACAATAGAACACCCCCACCTTTCTTGTGGTTTCTATCCTGATGAAAGTGTTTAAATCCCGCAATATTAAATTCAGCTTCGAATTCTGTACCATTTAACCATGTCTCAGTTATTCCTATCATATCGAGATTTTCGCTTTTGACATACGCCTGTATTTCTTGAAATTTGTTTCTAATACTCTGTATCTCCATTTTTTTGTTCTCACCTTTCTGTATTCCTTGATAATGTGAATATATCACGAAAGCGCTCGGACTCCGTGTGTTTTTCATTTTCCTAGTGGACTCTGCATATATGTATATCAAAGTTTGCCAAAATCTTTATATTGGTAAAGAATACAATAATAATATACGAACACAGAAGTAGCGTGGAGGGTAGTTATTTAACGCTCACGATGGTGCAAGTGAAACGTGTGAGATTTACGAGTTACATCGCTAAACTTTCGGGCCACCTTTTAAGTATCATTGCACACATAATCATCTAACTCAATATCCACCAATTTTATCGTTAGGAGAAGACAACTCTCGGCCATAATCCCTTTCCTTCATAACGATTTTCATTTGCTTCTACTGCCGGATACAAATGATTCTTGTGATCACTATGTTCCTCGATTCTAGTGTAATTGTATGTATGTTAGAAATTCCCTGTCACATTTTTGTCCCTTCCAATGGGGTTTGACTTTGAAATATTTGTATAAATTGGTTAACTAATATATACAATATCGCCATATTTTCCCATATTTCACCAAGAGACTTGAACCTAACTACCAATGGAGTTTGCCTTTGAATGCCTACCTTTTGTGTTATACCCTCCGGGCGCTTATGATTTTGTTTGTATCCTTGTTAAAGGACCCGGCTATTACTTCATAATTTAAGAGGTTTCGCTGCCTCGTTTTGTGGTGGAATATTCTCGTGTCCTAAAATCCTAAAAAAAAAAATCACTTCTGGATTCCTGAACTGGATGGTGGGAATTTTTCTCCTTCGCAAGAATTTGAGGTTCCTAATCGGTTTATACATACGAACGCGTCCTCATGACGTAATGAAGGGGTGTAATGGGAGATGTAATTTCCCCAATCCTACGTGTAACATGTCGCGTACATTTAAATCCTTGGCCTTACACTTGGATGATATGTCTCCACATATCATCGGCATTCTTTTCTACATCTTCATCCAGTATATTTAACGAAAATATGTTATGTACGTGGCATTGGTATCCATTCTTTATCAAGTTTTCTCTCAGTTTTCAAAATTAAGAAATATTCTCTTTTCTGTTTTAGGTTTTGGCTTGATTTTTAGATTTATTTTAGTTATTAGTAAATAGTGGTGAGTGTCACAATCTGCTTCTCTGTAACTATGTACATCCATCAACGCGTTTCAAAATTCCCTATAAATAAATATATGGTTAATCTTATTATGCATCAGTCCGTTAGCAGAGGTCCATGTTCTTCTGTGAATGTTCCCCAAATTATGTGAACGTTTAAAGATACATATGAAAATAGTCTTATTCCATTATCATGAGATATGTCATATAGGTTTTCCTCGCCTATCGTTGATTCAATGAAGTCAGTTTCTTTTCCCAAATTTTTGTTCAAATCTCCGATAATGATTAATGTGTTAATTTGGGTATCTTATAAATATCTCTGTAATTGTGCATAGAATTCATCTTTGTCTTTTTCGTCATTATCTTCGGAAGGGGCATACACCACGAGAACATCTTCAACTATCGGCAGTTCAATCACACTCGCATAAGTCTTTCATTTGTATATTGTATCTCAATTAAGGATTTTCTTGCCTTTTCACTCAAGCAAACTCCAACCCCACATCTATGAATGCCATCTGGTCTTCCACTATATAAAATATTATATTTCCCCGTTTTGCATTCACTGCGAACATTCCATCTAACTTCTTGTAAGGCTGTAATATCCAGATTACACTTTTCTATTTCACCCACAAGATTCTTTGCTTATACTGCCCTATACAGACTCAATACAATCTAGGATAAAATTCTTAAAGTATGTTTTCAGTTTATTT
>NC_134817.1:40673010-40680510 GCF_046742065.1 Oratosquilla oratoria | reverse complement strand
TAAACGGATATCTATTTCATTTCCTTCCTTACACTTCCTTCTGTAAATATATCTTATTCCCTCTCAGTTAGGAAAATCATCATCCCACATTAGTCATCATAGCAAAATGGGGGTTACAAAAAGATAGTAGGTAATTTTCTCTATACCTATATTGAATAAGCCTATCAGTACAGAGCTAAATTAATGCATTTATCATTGCATCTCAGAATCCAGTACATTCTTATCATATGAGGTAATTATTCAATGTTTCCACTGCTACTCAGTTGAGGTACTGCCTCTACATCAACATAGTCATCACATTGCATTCCATGCAATTACATACCAATTTCTATTGTCATCACAATTCTACAACCACACACAAATTATATCATCTCTGTCTAACCACTTCAACAAGTTCTGCTCCTACAAACACATGAAAATTGGATCCTTGCTAATCATCTCAAATAACATACATCCTACCAAGATATGCAGTCATAACTCACCAGAAATCATCGCTACTCTCCCTCTGTGTATTTCACCATTATATCTATTTCCGTTATTCCTCCCATTTATTCTTTTCCCAACCATTTTATACCCACGAAAGGACTTGCACGTCCGCCTTGCTTTATACACAGAAAGAGAGAGACCTGAACAATGCCTCCCTTGTTTTCGCGTTTGAGTTGGCACCATGGTTCCAATACTCTTGGCATCATCTTAACGATACATTCAATATTGTAAAATACACACCGTACATGGATCATACATCAAAAGCAATTACAATACGTATTTCTATAAATTCTTACGTAACTAGAGCACCGTAGATCTCAAAAGTATAAACGTATCTCTAGATACATTTTATCCAAAACACTTTAATATCAGACCGTGAA
Source organism: Oratosquilla oratoria (assembly GCF_046742065.1). Classification (NCBI taxonomy): domain Eukaryota; kingdom Metazoa; phylum Arthropoda; class Malacostraca; order Stomatopoda; family Squillidae; genus Oratosquilla; species Oratosquilla oratoria. The sequence goes on along the minus strand of NC_134817.1, from coordinate 40,679,644 downwards.
TTCGCGTCTGTATACAAACACAACACTGGGCACCCTGGGCACCAGCATTTGGAAAAATAGAGAACGTAATTAGCACCAGGGGGTGACTATGGTAACACCCTCCCCCTTCAAGACATGAGGCGATCCTTGGATTGACTCATGTTGGAGAAGGAAGACGAGACAATGTATCCGCCAGGATATTGTCCGCTCCTTTCACATGCCGTATTATCAGATTGTAGTCCTGAAGCATTAAACGCCATCGAATCAACCGTTGGTTATCATTCTTCATCTTATGTAAAAATACCAGGGGGTTATGATCAGTAAACACAGAAATAGGATATCCGGACCCTCTCAAGTATATGTCAAAATGACTCAAACTAAGGATCAAGGCTAAAGTCTCCTTCTCAACTGTACTGTAGTTTCTCTGATAAGGGAGGAATTTCTTTGAAAAGTAGCATATCGGGTGGTCGATATCCTCTTTCTCCTGAACTAAAATTCCCCCTACTCCAAAGTTGCTCGCATCCACATACAATTTGAACGGTCTCTCAAAATCAGGAGTGATAAGTATAGGGTCACTCATTAACATCCTTTTTATAGTTGTGAAAGCCTCCTCACAATGTGTATCCCACACAAACTTGGTACCCTTTGACAACAGCCTAGTCAATGGTAAAGCTACTGTGGAAAAATTCCTACAGAACCTCCTATAGTAACCACTCATGCCTAAGAATCGTAACAACTCTCTACGGTTCTTAGGAGCGGGACAATCGTTGATACTCTTCACCTTGGCATCAACGGGTTGTATTTCACCTTGGCCTACCATGTATCCTAAGTATTCAACCTTTGCCTTTGCAAAATCACTCTTAGCTAGGTTCACTGTTAAGTTGGCATCATTCAGTCTCTGGAAGACATTCGAAATTTGCTCCACATGGTCTTCCCAAGTTTCAGAATATATGACGATATCGTCGATATAGACTGCACACCCAGTCACTCCTGCCAACACCTTGTTAATCAATCTTTGGAACGTACTGCCGCTGTTCCTCATACCAAATGGCATCACCCGGTACTGATACAAGCCATCCATTGTCGCGAAGGCAGAGATTTCAAGAACTGTCTAGTTTCTGCAACCGGGATTTATTGATAATGGGTGATTTCAATTTTACTGACATTGATTGGATGACCCTTGAACATGGTCATATAGGTAGTCGCTTGATTGATTTTCTTGGTGACAATTACTTAATTCAGCATGTAAAAGAGCCCACAAGATATGGAAACTTACTCGATTTATTGATCACTAGCCGCGAAAGCATGGCAACTGATGTAGAAGTCGGTGAATCTGTTGCAAATAGCGATCACAACTTAGTCAGATTCAAACTCCTAAACAATTTTAGAATAGATACTTGTGCTTCTAAAATACCCGATTTCAGTAAAGCTCAGTTCATAGAACTACGTCAGGAGCTTCAGCTTACAGATTGGGAGGAAAAATTAAACGAAAGGCCTGTAGATCAGATGTGGGAAATATTTCAAAATACGCTCACTAAGATGATTCAAACTTACATTCCTTTTAAGGACAGACGTCCCCCAAATCAGGCTCGCCCAAAGTGGCTCGACAAAGAAACTGAAAAAAGTATTGCTAAAAAGAGACAGGCTTATAAGAAATATAAGTGCTCGGGTGCATCTAATGACTATGAAAGTTATGTATCAATACAGAGAGATTTAAAAAAAGACAATAAGAAAAAGAAAACGACAATACGAAATGAACATCGCTGAGAAATCCAAAGAGAATCCCAAAGAATTCTATAGTTACATTAGAGATAAAAAGGTTGTTAGGAATCACATTGGTCCACTATTATCTGCTGACGGTCAACTTGAATATTCAAATGAAGGAATGTGTAATCTCTTAAACAATTATTTTAGCTCGGTATTCGTAAACGAAACACCTCAAAGTGAATTCCAAACTGAAACCTGTGAAAAGTCTAGGGTAAACTTACTCACTACGGTAAATATAACAAAAGAAACAATTAAAAGGTTTATAGACAAACTCAAAGTTAATAAAACACCAGGGCCTGACGGTTGGCATCCAAGAATCTTAAAGGAAATGAAAAATGAGATTGTTGTTCCATTAGAAATTATTTTCAAGAAATCCATCATATCCGGAGATGTCCCAAGAGAATGGAAGCTAGCTAACGTTACTCCCATATTCAAAAAAGGTGACAAAAAGAAACCAAATAACTATAGGCCTATAAGTTTGACTTCGATCGTAGGAAAAATAATGGAAACTATCATCAGAGATGATATCGAATATCATTTAGAAAGTAACCGTTTGATAAATGATAGCCAACATGGTTTCAGACGGAAACGTTCTTGCGTGACTAACTTACTCGAATTCTACAACACAGTTATCTCGAATTATGACAAAAGAAACAATATAGATTTAATATATCTAGACTTTGCAAAAGCTTTTGATACCGTCCCACACGAAAGACTACTTACTAAATTAGCTTTGCATGGAATAAGTGGTAGCCTATTAGGTTGGACTAGTAATTGGTTGAAAGGTCGAAAACAGAGAGTTGTTTTAAATGGAAAAACTTCTGGATGGAAAAGTGTTGCAAGTGGAGTTCCTCAGGGTTCCGTTCTTGGGCCACTTCTATTCATAGTATATATAAATGATATAGACCATGGACTAAAATCTACTGTTTCCAAATTTGCTGATGATACAAAACTGTGCGGAGTGGCAAATGATCACTCAAACCAATTAGATATTCAAGAAGATTTAGATAAATTACAGCAATGGTCTGAAAAGTGGCTAATGAAATTTAACACAAGTAAATGCAAGGTAATGCACATAGGTAAAAATAACAGCAAGTACGATTACAAGTTATTTGGAAATTCGTTAACAAAAGTGGATAGTGAAAAAGATCTCGGCGTAATTATCAGTAACGACCTCAAATCATCCAAGCAGTGTACTTCAGCCTCTGAGAAAGCAAATAAGATTCTGGGATTGATTGCGCGATCTTTTGATTTCAAAAGTCCATCACTCATTAACAAGCTATATAAATCGTTAGTTCGTCCACATTTGGAATATGCTGTTTCCGTATGGTCACCGAATCTCATTAAAGACATTGACAGACTGGAAAAAGTACAACGGCGAGCCACAAAACTGATTCCAAATATCAAAAATAAATCATACGAAAATCGACTTAAGCACATGAATCTGTTTTCCCTAAAAAAGCGTAGACTCAGAGGTGACTTGATACAGGTCTTTAAGATTTTAAAGGGAATTGACAACATCAAAAGTGACCAAATTTTCACATTGAATGAGAATCAGACAAGAAACAATGGTCTCAAACTGTCCGGAAATAGATTCAATTTGGAAGTAGGTAGGAACAACTTTGCCAACCGTGTAGTTAATGAATGGAATAAACTTCCTGCACAGGTAGTGCAATGTAGTTCAGTTCGAAGCTTTAAGAATCATTTAGATAAATACCTAAGTAAGATGCTGTAATTATTATAATTTATGTTATATTATTTGTTTTTGTTTTGTTATAATTTGTCTGTCTGATTTTCATTTATTATTAGTTATATGTCAATTTATTATCATTTACTATTTACCTGTTTGTTTGTTATTCAACTATACCAATGCATTTATTTATGTATTTTAATTGTTATTTACATTGTTATAGTTTTAATTTATTATTAATATGATTTTTTTTTTTTTTTTTTTTTTTTTTTTCATCCGACCTAGATATGGATCAAAAGGTCTCCTGTCGGCATGCTTTGCCTTTGTAATCCTTTGTAATCCTTCTCTGGCCCTTTCCGTCAAACCTATTTGCCAGTACCCTTCCAACATATCAAGCTTACTGACAAACTTCGCCTTTCCCACACAATCGATACAGTCATCCAACCTTGGTATCGGGTACGAATCACTCTTAGTCACTTGGTTCACTTTCCGAAAGTCTGTACAGAACCTGTACGAATCACTACCTGCCTTCTGCACTAACACACACGGGGAACTCCACGCACTGTTACTTTCCTCAATTAATCCATTTTCCAACATATACTGGACTTCCTTTTTCATAATTTCCCTTTTCTTTGGATTCACTCGGTATGGGTGTTGCTTTATCGGCCTGGCATCACCTACATCGACATCATGTTCCAACACGGTACATCTCCTCGGAGTGTCCGAAAATAGGGCTACACACTTATGTATTTCATGGATGATATCATCTCTCCTTTCACTGCTCAGATGATTCAGTTTAGCTCCTAGATTCTCTAACACCATCGAGTTCTCCAAGTTTTTCTCCTCACACCTGCTGAATTTCTCCTCCTCTCCATCATCCATTTCTCGTTCTGCATTCACCGCGCCGCAACTCAACTCGGGTACCTCCGTCTTCTCCTCCTCCCTTCCATGATATGGTTTGATCATGTTCACATGGCACAACTGGTTCTTCTTCTGCCTACCAGGAGTGTTGACTATGTAGTTCAGCTCTCCTACCTTCTTCTCAACTGTCCATGGACCACAATATCTTGCCTTCAAGGGATCCCCTTGGATAGGTAATAGCACCAAAATTCTGTCACCTGGTTTGAATTCTCTCACTCTCGCCTTCTTGTCATACCACTTCTTCATCTCCTGTTGTGCATTCTTCAGATTCTCTGTGACAAGTTCCCTCGCCTTCATCAATCTACTCTTGAATTCTGATACATACGTTAACAAATGCGGGTCATCACTCTTGCCGAGCCACTTCTCTTTCATCATGCTCAAAGGACCTCTCACATCGTGGCCGTACACTAGTTCGAATGGACTGAATCCAGTCGATTCCTGTACTGCATCTCTGACCGCAAATAAAGCTAGTGGGACTCCCTCATCCCAATCTATACCAAGATCCTCACAGTATACTCTCAGAATGTTCTTAAGAGTTTGGTGGAATCTCTCCAAGCTACCTTGTGATTGTGGATGGTAAGCACTTGCCAACTTCTGTTCAATATGCAAGCCCTTCAATATCTTCCTGAACATGCCGGAAGTGAAGTTACTTCCTCTGTCGGATTGTATCACCTCTGGGAGTCCTACCCAAGAGAAATATTTCACCAATTCTCTCACTATACTTTTGGCATGAATACTCCTTAGTGGAATAGCCTCTGGGAATCTCGTGGCTACACACATTATTGTCAGTAGATAGGAATTTCCTCTCCTAGTTCTCGGTAAAGGTCCCACGCAGTCGATGATTATTTTGCTGAACGGCTTGCAAAATGCTGGTATGGGCTGCAATGGTGCTCGTGGGATCACTTGATTCGGTTTACCCACTCTCTGGCACACGTCACAAGTTCTACAGAACTCCGCAACATCTCTCTTCAGACTTGGCCAATAGAAATGAGTCAACAGTTTCCCTGCTGTTTTCCTCACTCCTAGATGTCCTGCCAAACTAGACTCGTGAGACAAGGCTATCAATGTATGCCTATACTTCTTCGGTACCACTATCTGCATTTTCATTTCCCAATGTTCCGTTGCGGGTACACTCGCAGGTCTCCACTTCCTCATCAATACATGGTCGTGAAGATAGAATCCAGTAGAACTATCATCAGACACGCCATTTCTATTTGCTTCTCCAAAGCATTCCTTCAAAGTAGGATCATTGTGCTGGGCCTCGATAAGTTCCTTCCTGCCAACATTGAAATCAGGGGACATCTCTAATTTCATCTCCACACTTTCATCTTTCACAGGCTTATGTTCCTTTTCCTCATCAAATATATCACCTAAACCCATATCCTCATCGTTAGTTTCCTTACTCCTCATCATGGCTCTGGTCACTACACAAGCTGGGTAAATTCTTTGGATACTTCCATCATCCGCACTCTCCTCACTTGCATTTACTTCACCTCCGCTCAGAGATTCCTTACTCCCTGCAACTGTAGTTCCTTCTCCATTTCCACACTCACTTTGGACCTTCTTCCGAATTCCAATATCTAAGACATCTCCTTCACCTTGCACGTCGACATTCCCATCCTTCACATTCCCGAGGGGTTTAGCAATCATTATTGGTTCTGGGACCACCTTATCTCCGGCTAAATCATTTCCCAAAAGCATATCCACACCATTTATAGGGAGTTCTTCACGGACTCCAACTTCCACTTTGCCACTAACATATCCTGTGTCTATTTCTACATAATGCAATGGGGTATTCGTTCCTGCAACCACACCTCTTATTCTAGCCTCTTCACCGGTATATGAACTTTCGGTCCAATCCAATGTCTCTCGGAGGACTAGACTCAGATTCGCCCCTGTATCCCTTAGGATTTTTATTTGCTTCTTCGCTCCTCCAGGTAATGATATCGTTCCTTCTGTTATGAACGGTTGGAAACTATCCACAATTTTCTCCTTCCTCTTAGGTTCTACATCCAAGCTCACTTGTGGTTTCCTCGATGCCACAGTCAATCCAGCAGATTTGGACACTTTCCTACACTGATACTGCACATGACCACTCTCTCCACATCCGTAACATTTCACATGTGACCTTCCCTGCCTGTTCACATAACCGTTAAAATTCTGCTGCCTCATAGGGTTATACTGGGGTGGGTTCCTAGGTTTGCTTCTCTCTTGATACTGCGGAGCATAATGGGGTTGTGATCTCTGGGGGTTGTAATGGTCCTGCCTATAATCAAA
>NC_134817.1:40650510-40668010 GCF_046742065.1 Oratosquilla oratoria | reverse complement strand
GGAACAAATTCTATAAGCTCTCAGGAACATTGAAGAAAAAACTGACAGCTTGGATTTTTGACTGTGATACGAGTAAAAATGAATGTACGAGAGGACATTGGTCGGCTTCCTGTAAACGTCAAATTTAAAGTATCTTCCACATCGGTAAATATTTACATCTAAAAATGGTAACATATTATTTTCTTCAACCTCTACTGTGAATTTAATGGAATGCACCAAATTATTTAAATCTGACAAAAAAGTATCCAAATATTGATCATTAGGCCAAATGCATAATATGTCGTCAACATACCTGTACCAAACTGCATTAATTGGAAGAATGTTTGGTAATAACTCTCTTTCAAAAAACTCCATATACAAATTGCTAAGAATTGGAGACAGACAGTTCCCCATGGCCATACCAAATGTTTGAGTATAAAAGTTTCCATTAAATTCAAACTTAGAGTCTATTACACATAATTTGATTAAACTAATAATAGTATGAGCAGGGAGTGTAAAGTCATGTTTCTTTAATTCTTTTTCTAGAAATCCTAACAAATCTAAAACCGGGACTCGGGTGAATAAACTTTTAATATCGAAACTAACCAACTTAAAATCAAATGTGATATTATGTCCAAGCAGCTTTTCGGTTAAGTCAACATTATCTTTGATATGAGAGTGGGAAATTGTCCCAACAAGAGGACTAAGAAGAGACACTAACCATTTTGACAACTTATATGTGCAAGACCCAATAGAACAAGTTATTATTGACAAAATTGTGTGTGATAAAATGTAACATAGGACCTCTCCGAGTATCCTTGTCTTCTTATGTATTTATTGTTTCTTTCTGTATTGCTTTTTTGTACCTTTGAAAATGTCTAAATAGACGAAAACGTTCGGTATCTGTTTTTTCAATTTCCCGGTGGTTTCTGCAAAAATATTTTATCACGTGTGTTTTGTGATTTCTTTGCATATATATATATATGTTCATATATACATATATATACGCATATATATTCATATTATATGAATATGTATATATATACATATATATGTATATGTATATGTATATATATATATATGTATATGTATATGTATATGTATATATATATATAAACTTCCTGTACAAGTAGTGCAATGTAGTTCAGTTCGAATCTTTAAGAATCATTTAGATAGATACCTAAGTAAGATGCTGTAATGATTATAATTTCTCTTATATTATTTGTTTTTGTTTTGTTATCATTTGTCTGTCTGATTCTCATTTATTATTAGTTATATGTCAATTTATTATTATTTACTATTTACCTATTTTTTTATTATTTAACTATAGCTATGCATTTATTTATGTATTTTATTTGTTATTTATATTACTATAGTTTTTATTTATTATTTCATTATTATGATTTTTTCGCATCCGACCTAAATATGGATCAAAAGGTCTCCTGTCGGCATGCTCCGCCTTTTTAATCCTTTGTAATTTATGTCTATATATATATATATATATATATATGTATATATATATATATAAGTATATATATACATATATATATATATATATGCATTTATATGTGTATACAGTATATATGCATATATATATATTTATATATACACACACACACACACACACATATATATATATATATATATATATATATATATATACATATATATGTATGTATATATATACATATATATATAATATATATATGTATATATATGCATATATGTATATAAACATATATACATATATATATACAGTATATGCATATATGTATATATATTTATATATACACATATATATATATATATACATGTATACATACGTATATATATACATATATATATATATATGCATATATATATATATATACAGTATATGCATATATGTATATATATTTATATATACATATATATATACATGTATACATACGTATATATATACATATATATATATATATACATACATATATATATATATGCATATATATATTCATGTATATATATATATGTATATATATATATGTATATATATACACATATATATATATACATTTATATATATATATTTATATATATATACATTTAAATGTGACAGCATGTTGACAATGATTCAACTTCTCTTTTTTTTCTGATCAAGACTTTTCTTGTTGGGAGGTGAGTACGAACATGATTTCCATAGTACTCCGTTTATTAAATCAAGCTCTCTTCTTTAAAAAATATTTTTAGGATTTGCATAATATTGTAATGTTGAAAAATATTGATATAATTTTGACAAGAAGATAAACATGTAAATAACAAAATGAGAAGGTATAGCAACTGTATAGAATAATAAGATATACACGAGTGGTGTCACTTATATCTATGAGAGAAGTACAATTGGTAGGTGAAAGAGAAAGGATTTATACCTGAACCTCTACTAATGTATCTGACCTTTGGAGCTCTTCAGCTGACAATTTTTCTGCCTGATGGTCGCAGAGGGGGTGGGAGGAGGGAAGGGGATGGGGAGGAAGGGACCTCGGTGTAACGTCTTTTTAAGAGCGAGTCGTTTTAGAGGGAAATACTGGAGGTTATATAGGATTGGATGTTTATTGTAAGTACATTATCTCTAATATGAAAAGCCTCTAAAATCTTTACCCTTCTAGGGTCCTCATTGTGTCTGATGACTTTGGTACACTTTAATCAGGGTGTCTCTGTCTATGGTCTGGTTATGATGTTTTGCGTAATGAACTTTAATAGTCCCGTCCTGCTGGGACTATTAAAGATCATTACGCAAAACATCATAACCAGACCATTGACACAGACACCTTTTTTTATGCTTTCTAGTCCTTCCTCCCAGTCTTTTTGTTACCCTCTACTCTTATCCCTCGTATGGTTAATGATTATATAATTCCTATAGAATAAACCTTTTAGGGACTTTTCGGCATCTCCATAAACCAAAGAAACGCAACATTCTTTTTTTAATGATTGGAGATTCTTCACACGAAAAAAAAGGCTGGCTCGTTTTAGAATTTGCTCCACCTCTTTCCTGATTCTCGATAGAATACAGAAAAAATTATATGTATATATATATATATATAGATATATATTATATATATACATATATATATATATATATATATATATATATATATATATATATATATATATACATATATTCATGGTAATCTGTCTGTATCCTACAATCACTATGTCCCGTCTATTCTTTTTCTTTTTCCTTTTCTCTCTCCCTCCTTTCCATTCTCTCGGGGTATGGAGTATTAACTGCCAAAATTGTATGCATTCAGTACATCTACAGACGTTAGTGGTACTCTTACTGACCAGAGTCACGTAGAATTCTTTATGATTGGAGACTAATTTCCTCTAACTTATCACTCACACTCCTCTTGACCAGAGTCACGCAGCATTCTTTATGACTGGAGACTAATTTCCTCTAACTTATCACTATCCTATCACTTATCTCTATCTTATCAATAACGTATCACTTCTTTTATCTCTCCTTATAACAACCCTCTCTAAGTACTTCCTATGCCACATCTTTAAGTCCTCTTCTTTAGCCACATGTTGTAAAGGATGAGAGCGCTGGTCATAGACGACAAAATATACAAATACTTTCTATTTTCTCGTCTACTTCCTTTCTTCCTTCCTTCCTTCCTTCCTTCCTTCCTTCCCTCCCTATATTCCTTTATTTCTCTCTTTCTCTCACTCTTTTCCTTCTCTATTTCCTCTTTCTCTTTCTCCTTACCTCCCTTCCTTCATTTTTCTCCTTATTCTATACTTCCCTTATCTCCCTCCCTCCATTTTTCTTTCTTCTTCCTCTGTTTCTCTCCTTTCTCTCCCTCTGCTTTTCCCTTTCCTCCTTCCCGTTCATTTCTTTCCATTTTTTTTTTACTTCATTCTCTCACTACATTTCTCTCGTTATCTCTTTCCTCTCCTCCAATCTCTTAATCTCGTTTTCCACCTTCTTTCTCCTTTCTTTTCTTCCTTCCCTCTCCATCTTCCTTCCTTCTCTGTTTTCTCCCTCTCCCTTTTGCTCTCCCTCTCGTTTTCTCTTCCTTTCTATATCTCTTATTCTCACTCTTTCTGTTTCCCTAAATTTGCGTGCTTCTGTCTGTCCCTTTCACCCTTATCCTCTCCTTCCCCTGCGTCCACTCTTCGTGCAACACCATTTCTCTTACTGCTCTCCGCTGCCGCATGCCCTTTACCTTTTTCCAGGTTATACATTCCTATATTCGATTCCATCGTATTACTCTCCCGGCTAAAGATTTTTGCTGGCAGAGGGAGCAAGCTTCATCTAACACGTTTTTGTTGTCCACCTACTGTCTTTCATTTGTGTGACCTGGTTGCCTATGAACACCACATAAGAATCTTAGTGAATTTACTGCTGAAAGCGTTTACCTGTTGCTGATCGAATTTAGCTCAGTCACGTGGGAAAAATTATAATGAAAATACAGGAACGTAATACTTATATATGTGTATTACAAGTATACCCACTCCAGTATCATGTGAAAATGAACAGATTTTCTTTCTTTCGAATCATCAGATTATTTGATTTATTTGAGACTGGACCAAAGTGAACAGAGATTCAACCAGTAAAGGTCGTCCATACTTCAGTGGAATAAAATAATTTCTATTCATTTTAAACACATTAACCAACAAAGGCAAACACGCAACTACCATTGCTTTTGGCTCAATGTTATCTGGGAGAGGGGAAGGATTATGTCATGACTGGCTACATGATGCCATTACTGTAATTGTGCTTACACAATAATTTTAGATAAATCACAAAGATAACTTGTGACTGATTCTCACTCTGTCTAGCTGTTCACATAGAACAAAAGTGTGGCAGATTTGGTCTAAGCTTAGCGACCAATGCGTGAGGTCGTAATTATATTCTTCCTCCACACTTTAAACATCCTTACATCTGTTAAGTCAATTTCTCATTTGATTATCACCACATAAATGTAAAACGAGTTTCCTGAAACCTCAATTGATCCTCCTTAAGGGTTTCTTTACATCTTCCTGCCTTGGAAAGCATTTCATCCTCGTTACTAATTATATTACCTTCATCGCCTCCGCATCCAGATCATTTTGTTGTCCCGCTTTTCCTGTTTTCTTTTATTTTCAAATCCGTTTTCTATGACGTCTTCAACCTCCTACCCATTTTCTGTGTTGCCCCTTCCCTGCACTCTTTTCCGACTTGTTGCGATTACCTCGAAGGCTTTTAGGAAGTCATAAAAAATCCTCCAGCCTTTCACACCCTCCCCATCCCCCATTAACCCTCACTACGCTCTACCACCACCAACACCTCACCCCATCCCCTCGTTGCATCGCTTCTGCTGGTCGACTTGCACGAGCTCAGCATTGGTCAAAGTTTCTTCTTCTTTAAATTTTAACTCATCCGCTATTATGTAACACATCTCAAATTTCTACGGTTAATTCCATAGGATTCTAGTCACTTTGGGAGCCATCTTCATTAATTTGTCAAGGTTATTTTGATTCAACCTTTCACTACGATAAGGTAATTTAGACACAATTTTCCCTGACAGAAATTATTGTCCGGCGATGTTGTTGAAGACTACCTTTTCAAATGGTGGTGCATTTTCAATTGAATAGTGATAATAATGAGGATAGTAATATATTGCACATCCCTTCGTGTTGTAATTGCTAGCATCCTCGAACCATTTTGGTCCAGTGCCAATCAGCCTCAAGTTCGATTCCTAAACGCAGAGCTTTTTAATCAAAGGAATATTTCAACACACACACATATATACATACACACACGCACACACACACACACACACACACACACACACACACACACACACACACACACACACACACACACACACACACACACACACACACACACACACACACACACACACACACACGCACACGCACGCACACACACACTCACTGACTCGGTGGCGCGGTTGGTAGAGTCCCAGATTGTCAGTATGGCGGTACCGGTGGTACCTGGTTCGAATCCTGCCCAGGGCTGAAATTATTTCAGTATCGCTGCGCTTCGAGTCGTTACTCCAACTCTCGTGGACGGGGAGTTGGGTGTGTGTGTGCGTGTAAGGTCATAGCATTACCCATAGATCGGTCATACGCGCTATGAGCTCTCTTCCGGGAGGGAAATAGCTGTCGATCACGAGTCCAACACGTGATCCAAAGACCAAGGCGAATCACACACACACACACACACACACACACACACACACACACACACACACACACACACACACACACACACACACACACACACACACACACACACACACACACACACACACACACACACACACACACACACACACACACACACACACACACACACACACACACACACTCACACACACACACACACACACACACACACACACACACACACACACACACACACACACACACACACACTCAAATGGAATTTTTTGAAACTAGAATATCAAGTAAAGTCATTACTTCCAACATCATATGGCTGTGGCACAAAGATGACATCATATGTTTTTGACCAATTCAAGTTAATGTAAGTGATTTTTTTTTCTATCTAAATTAGCAATCTGGTCAGTTCTATTAAGTTCACGGTGGAGTTGAAGTTTAGTGTATATCGCAAACCAACCAATGTTTGTCCATATATACACTATTATTCCCCACACTCTTATGGCGTAAAACAATCTGTTTTTCTTCGATGTTCCTGAGGGCTTTACGCATTTGCACCCCAGAGTTCATCGATGATGAAATAAGATGTATTTACGATATTAGCACTAACCTCCGATACACTACACATGTTCTTGACACAGCTTATAATTTTGTAAAAAAAAAAAAAAAAAAAAATTACAACCTCAGGTAATTTCAAACTTTTAATAAGAATAACATGTTAGTTCTACCGTACCAAGAGAACGTAAAGAGCATCCCAAATTTATTACATATTTTTAACATTAATATAGTTTTTAGATATAAAAACAATGTAAAACAATTACTCATAAATATTTCCGTCAATAGAGATAAAGGGTGTGTATACAAAACACGTTGTAAATCATGTGATCAGTTTTATGTTGGTCAAACTGTTAAAAAATTCAAAACACGAATTAATCAACACAAAAAGTACGTTAGAGAGGTAAACCAATTTTAAGCACATAAAACAATACATACATATATATACCAAAGGTTTTTTCCCCCTTGCAAGGGAGGAAGCAAAAAAAAAAAAAAAGCATAGAAACCACTCCCACTCATTTCATCCCCTACATACTCCATTCCCCGCTACCTTCTTTCCTGCCTCTTACCTTAGCACCTCCTGGATGATGGGTCATCGCTATATCTTGTCCACTGCCCTGGGTCAGAAGCAGTTCCGTAAGACAGAACACATCCACAGCAAGGCCGCTTCATTAAATCGGCGATCCCGCACCTCTCCGTCGTCTCTTACAGAAAAGGAGAAGACGGAGAGAAATCTCTTCGGGCTGCGTCATTTTATAAATCATGTATACTCCCTCAACCCCATCCCCCACCCGCTCCACCTCATGCATCACAGCATCGTCCATACACAACCATTCTCCATTCACCCATAATTGCTGTCCTCCCCCGTCCTTCCTCAACAGACATTCTCCTCTTTCCCTATGCCTCCTTTACCCCATCCATCCATCTCATTCTAGGTCGACCCCGCATGTTCACTCCTTCCACACCTGCCTTCCACACCTCTTTTACTAGTCTTTCTTCACCAATTCTTCCAATGTGTCCAAACCATACTAATACTCTTTCATCAACCCTATCTCCCAACTTCCTTTCCACCCCTGTTCTTCTCCTCACCTCCTCATTTCTAAATATATCCAGCCTAGTAATCCCTATCATACTTCTCAGACATTTCATCAAATACATTAAAATTTCTTCACTCTTCCTCCTTTATGTTTCATGTTTCTGCCTCATACAGTGCTATCAGCACAATCACTATTTCAAACAATCTCCTCTTAGCACCCATTTCCAAATGTCTATTTCTTATTACACTTTTTAATCCACCAAGGCATTTACTCGCTTCTCTCAATCTATATTCTATCTCCACCTCCACTCTTCCCTTTCCTACCACATTCGCACCCAAGTATCTAAAAATATCCACTTCCTCCAGTCTCTCTCCCTTAATATTCACTTCCAGTCTGTTGTCACTTTTTCCCATTGTACATCTCATCCACATTTATCTTCAACTTCCTTCTTTCACACACCTTCCCAAACTCTGTCACTAACTTCCTCAATCCCTCCTCTAATCCTGCCACAAGCGCAGTGTCGTCAGTAAACAACAACTGACTTAGCTCCCACTTTTCTCCATTTCCCTTAACCATCTTCAATCCCTGACTCCCTACCCTTGCATTTACCTCTCGCACCACCCCATCCATGTATAAATTGAACAACTAGGACAAGTTAACACATCCTAGACGATGTCTCAAATTTACCTCAAACCACTCAATCTCTCCATTTCTAATCCTAACATAATCTCTACTACTCTCGTAAAGACTCTTGACTGCTCTTACCAGCTTTCTTCCTATCCCATACATCTGCAATACCTCCCACAGTGCCTTCCTGTCTACTCTGTCATAAGCCTTTTCCAGATCCATAAAAACCCAAAACATATCCTTAATTTTTCCTATAACTTTCTCATATACTTTACTTACTATAAAAATCTGATTTTTTGCAACCACTTCCTGTCCTAAACCTACACTGTTCCTCACCAATTACTCCCTCTGATCCTCTCCTAATATTTTCAGTCAAGACCCTCCCATAAGCCTTTCCAACTACACTTAACAAGCTGATACCACTACACTCACACTTGTCCCCCTTTCCCTTGTAAAGTGGAACTATACAGGCACTCCTCCAGTCTTCCAGCACTCTACCCACTCTTAAACAAACATTAGATAGCCTCACCAGCCAGTCCACCATCATTGTGCCTCCTTTATCAGACTTTCTGCATGACATCCATCCAACCTTACTTGCTCTCGTCACCTTAACAGCTGTCTTCACTTGATCATTATTTCTCCTCCATTTTCCTCATTCATCACTGTCATTTTCATTGCGCTTCCCACTGCAGCTACCTTTTCCTCCCTATCCTCCTTCACATTGAGCAATTCCCTAAAATACTCTGCCCACCTTCCTCTCATTGCCTTCTCTTCCGTTATCATCTCTCCATCTGCACTTTTTACCCTTTCTTCTCTATTTGATTCGCCTCCTCTTCCTCTCTTAATTTCTTTCTAATTTTTTGTTACTTTAAAATTTTTCTGTCATACTTTTCACATCTGCTCTCCTCTTTGCCTCCTTTATCTTATACTTTACTTCTCTTCTCTTTACTTTTTACCTCTCATATGATTCCCTTATCCTAATTTGTAACCAATCTATGATAGCTCGCTTCTTCTCTTCTACACCCTTCTTTTCTTCTTCATCCCACCATTCACTACCCTTCCTATTTTCTCCTATCCTCCTTACTCCACACACCATCTTTGCACACTTATGACTTCCTCTTTGAACCATCCCCATTCCTCCTCCACACCTAGTTCTACTCTATCCTTCATTCCCTCCCACTCCTCTCTCAGCTTCTTCTTATACTCCTTCTCCTTTTCTTTCTCATTTAAGCAGTTCACTCTAAGTACCTCCCTATCTTGTGCCCTTTTCCTCTTGCTCCATCTGTCTTCCACTCTCAACTTACCTTCTACCAAAAAATTATGATATTCCCCCAATCTCTCCCCCTAGAACATGTAAATACTTGACTCTTCCTACTATACTCCTGGTTACCATTACATAGTCCATTAATGCTCTATATACCACCCTTCCATCCACCACCCTCTCCCATGTATACTTACACTTGGCTTTCTTCCAAAACACTGTATTTGCTATCATCAACTCTCTTTCGATACACATCTCCACCATCAACTCTCCACTGCGATTTTTTTCTGGAACTCCACACTTCCCAATCACTCCGTCCATTGGTTCATTTCCTACCCTAGCACTAAGGTCTCCCAATACAACTGCGTTGACATTTCTCCCTAATCCCTCTGTGTACTCATTTAAATCTATCCAAAAATCCTCCCTTTCCTTTCCACTCTTCTCAATGCCAGGCCCATATGCACTTACAATGACCCACATCTCGTTTCCCAGCTTCCCCTTCATCCATATTAACCTTGAAGAAACCTCCTCTCACTCCACTACACGCTTGCTTATCTCTTCAGTTACTAGTATAGCCACCCAATCTCTTTCTCGTCCTCTCTTCACTCCTGACAACCTTCCAACTACACTCCCAAACTCACACTCACCCCTTCCTTTCAACTTAATTTTACTCAAAGCCAACACATCCATCATTTTTTCTCACAAGCATACTGCCTATCTCTTCCCTTTTACTCTCATCTGTACCACATCCACACATATTAAAAGACCCAAACCTTAGGGTACTGGTTGTGAAACTCCTAGACCCGCTTATGCCTTAACTTTTTTAAGGAATGTCCCCTTTGGGGCTATAGGTAGCAGGATTCCTAGTCCTATCCCCGTCCTATTGTTTGTCTCCTCATACGTCTCAAGTGAGAAAACTTGGTGGTGGCACTCTTTTTCCCCCACCACAGGGTTGGACGAAAAAAGCAAATGTATATTCAGATAAATGGTACAGGACAATAACAAGGGATGGGGGACAGAATAACGGAGGGACAAGCGCAATATAATAAAAGTGTCATTATTTCTCTACGAACAGAGATCTCCTCTATCACAGACAAAATTATGCGTGGCTCTGGTCCGTAGGGGCGCCACATATAGACCCTAAAGTATCAGCTGTATGCTACTTTGCCACAATAACATCCAGCAAATACCCCAGACAGAAAAAAAATTGAATGCATTTTTATCAAATCTAGTAAGGGAATAAATGTTAATCTCCATCAAGGTTTGTACATATTAAGAACATAAGAACATAAGAAATAAAGGAGACTACAAAAGACCATAAGGCCTACACTAGGCAGCTCCGTATCCATCACCACCTGTCGTCCCCATCCATAAAGTTGTCTAATCGTTTTTTAAAACAACTGATAGTTTCAGCGCTTACTACGTGGTTACTAAGTTTATTCCATTCATCGACCACCCTATTTGTAAACCAATTCTTGCCTATTTCCTTCTTAAATCTAAATTTGTCCAGTTTATAACCATTACTGCGAGTCCTGCCCTGTTGTTTTATTATGATGACCTTGTTTGCATCACCCTTGTTATAGCCTTTGATCCACTTGAACACTTCTATTAGATCACCCCGCACTCTGCGTCTTTCCAGAGAGTGTAAGTTTAGGTGCCTAAGCCTCTCTTCGTAAGGCAAATTTCCGAGTCCTTGTATCATTTTGGTCATTCTTCTCTGTACTGATTCTAGTGAATTTATGTCCATTTTGTAGGACGGGGACCAAAACTGTACCGCATAGTCAAGGATGGGTCTAACTATCGCTAGATAGAGTTTAATAATTACCTCTGCACTTCTATTTGTTACCGTCCTAGCAATGAAGCCTAATGCGCTGTTTGCTTTATTTCTGGCGCTAATGCACTGCTTCCTGGTTTTAAGGTCCGGACTCACCAGAACTCCCAAGTCCCTCTCGCACTCAGATTTTTCTAAAAACGTGTCATCTAAGTTGTATCTATTTTCGGGGTTGTGTAGCCCTACGTTTAACACGCTACATTTAGAGATATTGAAGTTCATTTGCCATTTCACCGACCATGTTAACAGTTTATTAAGATCATCCTGCAGAATCTGGGCGTCTTCTCCTGACCTAATTAGGCGTCCTATTTTAGTGTCGTCCGCAAACTTACTAACATCACTATTTAACCCATCGTCTAAGTCGTTTATATACATAATGAACAATAAGGGACCCAAAACCGATGTTATGTTTGCCAAGAAATAAAAATATTTTTTAAATTGTAATATACTAGATGTGAATAATTGTCCTATACTTGTTGGTTAACAAGACGGCAGTAAAAGTCACGTGTACTTTTCCCACTACCTCTCCGGATTCCTTTTTCACCATGGATACTAAGTCATTCCAGCAATACTCCATGGTTTTCCGAAAGCACTTAGTACCAAAGATATCGAGACACCTCTTCAAGTCATCATTCAATGTCCATGTCTCACAGTCGTACAGCAAGACAGGGAGCACAAGTGACTTGAAGATTCGAATCTTAGTCCTCATGCATAAATAACGACAAAGAAATATACTTTGTTTGAGACATTCCATAACACCATGGACAATTCCAATCCTTCAAAGTACTTCCTGACATAATCTACCACTGTTATGCACTACATTATCAAAGCATGTAAAGTGTTCAAAGACCTTAATGTCCTCGCCACGTGCATGAACAGTTTAAACTGTATCATCCAGTAAGCCCCTAAACTGCTGGACCTTGGTTTTGGTCCAGGAAACCTCAAATCCATGTGGTTCCGACAGCCAGTGCAATGACTCGAGGGCTGCCACCAGGACCTCCAACGAATTCGCAAGAAGGACAGTACCATAGGCGAACACAAAGTCAGTGACCTTGGTGTTGCCAATAGATGTTCCGCAACGAAATTGATCGACAGATATTTCCAATAACTTGTCCATGCAGGTGTTGAAAAGGGTTCTGGTGAGGACACACCCTTGCCTCACTCCTGAATTAATAGGAAAGAATCTAGACACGCCCCATCCCTACTTTACATAAAATACTGTCCCAGAATATAAGCCACATATCAAGTCGATAATCCTTGCAGGAATTCTATGGATCTGCAAAAGATTCCAGAACACACAACAATTCACCGAGTCAAATGTCTTCTTCAGATCAACAGAAGCTGGTAGAAACTCCTGTTAAGACTCACGTCGGCGCTCCACAAGAATACGATGCGCTAGGATCCGATAAGTTGTTGACTTACTTGTCATGAAGCCAGACTCTTCAGATCTCTGAAACTTTAGCAGGTATGAACAGACCCGTGTCAACAATAGAGAGGCAAACCCCTTACATGGCACACTAAAAAATGTATTGCCACGATACTTGTTGCAGCTCTGCCGGTTCCCTTTCCCTTTCCAGATAGAGACGACCTGACCCTTTTTCCAGTCTGTGGGAATAATATTAGACTGTCAGACAACAGACAGCACTGCATGCAACCCGTGGATCATTTCCTCACCTTCAGTTTTTAACAACTCTGCACTGATGATGCAGACGCTAGCTGTATTTCCAACTTTCACTTTACTCACAGCTTCTTTGACCTCTCCTAGAAAGGACGGAGATTTGTCTAACGGTTGATCAGGAATAGGTATCTGAACACCATCGAGGCAAAGCTCCTCACTTGGAGAGTCATCCATTATTAAGAACTCAAAGTACCCTACAAAGGGGCTACATCCATCCACACCTGACACTAATTAGCCATCAGCTGTTCAGGTTATGCTCTTCTGGATCACATATTTGGAAAGGATTTTTTTTTCAGGGCTCGGTAATCAGGCCTGATATTATTTGCATCAAAATGGCCCTCGAACATCTTCAGCGATTTCTATGACGTACTTCTCTTTATCCATTCTCATGAAAGCTCTAGTCTTTTCTTTTTGAGTCTTGTGTTGGTCCAGGTCTCCAGCATTCTGGCAGCACGGCCCAATTCTATACTCTCCAGTGTCTTCCTCGGAGCTATATCACTCCTCTACCTTGGACGCTCTCCAACACAATCCTTGGCAGCTTTCAGAGTGTCACGTTTAAAAGTGTCCCACAGTTCTTCAGGGTTCTGAAGAGAGCCAAGTACTTCAAACCAGTTAGATATCGCTACTGCATACTCTTGGCACAGACATTATCCCTGAGTTTCTTCAGATGAAAGCTAGGTGGATTACATCTTGGGATTCGCCTGAATTTGATAAGCAGGCTGAATGCTGCGACCACGAGCCTATGATCGGTCCCACAAAATTCTGCACTTCGATAAATCCTGGAGTTCTGTAGGATCTTCCAACAAGTGCTAAAATGTATGTGATTGATCTCCTTAGCCACTTCTCCGCCATTACTATACCATGTCCATCGGTGTGGTTCTCGTCTCTGGAACCAGAAACCAACAATCCTCAGCCTCCTGGATTTTGTAAAGGTCAGAAGGAGAGAACTGTTGATGTCCCTTGCTCTAGCTTCATAAGGGTTAATATATACTTCATAACCAGCTTTGTCGGTGCCGCCTTGAAATCGCCCCCAAAAAATGTGTCTCGTGGCAGGCACTGGTCAACTATAGATTCAAGCTTGGTATAGAGCAACTTCTTCTCTTCGAGGTTATATACCTCAATGAGAGCATATACTGTTATAAGAGAGATAAGGCCCAAGGTGCGCTTCAGTTTTACCAGCATCATACGCCCATCAACCTGAGTAACCTTAACAACGGCTTGCTGTAGTCGGCTAGATATGACTACAGCTATTCCCACGCGGTGGGTCCCATCGGTTCAGCCCGATCAGAAGCAGGTGTAATCTTCACTACTGATATTGCCACTGTATCCAATCTAAGCTTTCTGAGCTCCGCTTATGAAAAGAGTAGTCGGTCATTCTGGGAGAGAGAATGGTCTAGGGGCCCACACAGGGACTCCGCCGGAGGTTTACTGGGCCTGGCTCGACGTGTTGGTACCTCATTTGCAACAGGCTGGCACCCCGCACAATAGGTCTGGTGATTTTGACAGGAACAGGTGGTAAGATCATCATCATATGTATCCAGTATGGTTACCATGGACACATGCCTTCGATTTGCTCTCCCACGCTCCCACCCACCACCAAGCCCAGCATGGGGAGACGAGGATTTAGTATACATATTAACCTAATAGTCCCAGGGGTCATGGAAGATTATATGTACCTATCACCTTGACACTAAGGGATGAAGTGTGGTGTTGTCCCAGGTGGTAACTGTTTGACTTACGGTGAGCCTGACCTACAGAGTCAAGTCAGTCTTACCAGTCGATTTGTCTCTCCAAACCAAGGTGGGCCCACCCATCCTGGCTTGAACTGAGGACAAAAGAGTCATGTCGCTAGTCACAGGGGCGTACCTCTGCAACCACGGCACTGAAGTATTACTCAGTTTCCTGGACTCTCGTCTCCAGGCTCTGCAGGGATGCCACACACGGCAAATACGTGAATTAGTGCCCCATAAAGGGATTAGATGGCCCTTATTATTTTTTTTCCATTTGGATGTCCAACACACCCTCCTCACTGGCGGATCAGCAGTTAGGGGTAGCCAGTTTAATCGCCGGCACTCCGACCATGCGGCAGGTAGTACTGGGTTACGTGGTACCAGTAGGAAAGTCGCCTCATCTGACATCATATATATATATATATATATATATATATGTGTGTGTATACATATATATATGTATATATATATGTACATATATACATACATGTATATATACATGTATATATATATATATATATATACCTATATATACATATATGTGTATATATATATCTCTATATATATATATATATATATATATATATATATATATATATTAGGATGGTTAATGTAGTAGCACATTCGTGAAATAAGACTTATTGACCCACTGTCGGAGAATAAGATGAGATGGACAGAAATTATGGATATTTCGACCACTATCTGTGGTCCTCTTCAGCTGAATCTGAATTCTGAATTCTGAATTCCTAGGAAAGACCACCCGCTTGCGCGGGATCGGTTTCTGTGGGAGGGGAAGAATGTCTGTAAGAAAATGAAAAGATAGTAGCGTATAAAAGAGGGCTATTGCCACCGGGCGAATTAACGAGCGATTTGGGGCAGTTGGTGGTCGTGGCTCGGGAGAAATGGACTGGGAGCTTGAACGGGGACGCCGACGCCGGGAGTAGGATTAGGATCACCAACGAAAGTTTAGAAATTGGTAAGAGGCGTAGTAGAGAAAGGTGGAAAAACGGAAAAATCTTTAGTGGGAGGTAAACTGAAATGAGAAGATGTAGTATAAGAGAAAGTTAGAAAGGAAGCGAATTTTAGTCGAAGGAAAAGTAAGTGTAGATGTTTGTGCATGTGGCGTGGCTATGTTCGTGAGAGGTGTGTCTGTGTATCTTACGGAAAGTGAGTAGAGTTCACTTTTCGTGTGTAGAGCACGTTCCTGTTAAGCCACAGGTGGGGCCTGAGTAGCCTGCTTTTCCCCAGGTTGGGTTTGAAATCCTATAGAGTTGATCCAGTGGCGGTGCGAGGGGGTGGCAGGCTGGCGGTGTAAACCCGTCTGCCGACGTCAACGAAGAGGTCGGCCGGCAGCAGCAAAGAAGATATATCTCCTCGCCACCACCGGCGAGCGTGTAGAGCGCGTTCCTGATAAGCCACAGGTGGGACCTGAGTAGCCTGCTTTTCCCCAGGTTGGGTTTGAAGGTCAGTAGAATTGATTCAGTGGCGGTGCGAGGGGGGTCAGGCGGCCGGGTGTTGTATGATCTCTTTCCTTCCAATCACAACTCTGAAAACAGAGAATTACGCGATTGGGAATTGTGTGTAAAATGTCAAGTGTAAACTCGCTCACCAGCGTCAGCGAAGAGGCCAGCGTTAGGTTGTGGGCCGGTTAGACAGAGAGGTGTCCCAAATCTCTCCGTCGACCAGCCCGCGATCAGATTGAGGGTTCTGAGTGAAAGACGGTTTGGGCCTCTGCTAAACCAACGAGTAAGTTGTGCGTGTGCCTCTTTTCTTCCAAGCACTACTCTGAAAACAGAGAATTACGTGACTTGGGAAATATGTGTATTTGTCTAGGTGTAAACCCGCCTACCGACGTCAAGGAAGAGGTCGGCCTGTGCCAGACCGGCAGCAGCAAGGAGACATATCTCCTCGCCACCACCGGCCGGCGAAGATTCCTGGGCGTTTGTCGAGAGAGCTGAAGTGCAGAGACGTCCGACCTCTAGGAGCGCTATGTTGATTCAGCTGAATGATACATAGTGTGGAGTATGAGAGTATATATAGCTAAGAAGGGGACATGGGAAAGGGAGGACTTAGGTTATGTGCCCTTGATGAGGTCGGGGTGGAGGTTGGCCGATAATGAGGTCAAGCCCGGCTGCTTTAGAGATGGACTTCTTAGCAGTCAACCAAGTTATACAGTCTGGGGACCACTGATCTTTGAAGGTATTAAAATTAGGTATATGTTTGATATATATATATATATATATATATATATATATATATATATATATATATATATATATGAGAGAGAATGTGGGTGGGGAAGGGCAAACGAACATCTAACTCCCTGGTTCGTCACCTGGACAAATGTGGACATCTACCTGATTGGAACAACGCAGAAATTCTACACGAGGGATTTGAGAAGAAAATGAGAAAAACTGTGGAAGCTGCACATATCGCCGCCAACAAGAACAACAACGACAGAGACGGATTTAAATGCCTCTCGAAAGCAGCAAGTGTCCTAATAATTAAATCGTTAGCCAAAGGGAAAACATGACGCTCATACCTTGGCGGGTTCCCTCTCACTACGAATATAAGAATTGTGATCCGTCTGTAATGCTGTAGTCCTCTGAAGAAGACCAAGTTGGTCGCAACGTTAGGGCA
>NC_134817.1:40625510-40640510 GCF_046742065.1 Oratosquilla oratoria | reverse complement strand
GTGATAACGCGTTTTACTATTTCGTATTTCGTTTCCTTATATTTTGTTTCGACGCGTTTTGTGATCTTGTGTTCCACGGCTTCTCGTTTCGTGACTTCTCCTTTCGTGACATCACATTTCGTGAGCTTACGTTTCGTGACTTTACGTCACGTAGTCTTGGGCTTGATGATGTCGTGTTTTGTTCCCTTGCGTGTCGTTTTCTAGCGCTAAATTTTCTCATTTTCTTATATCTTGATTTGTTACCTTGAGTTTTTTTTTCCCTGGGTTCTTTTTTCTATCGCATTGTTTTCTATCATTTCAAAGTCTTGTAATTCATTTTCACACATTCTTTGTCGTGTTTGATTATACGCGTGCTATTTCCTCACAACTTTATTTCTCGTGATTTGTTTTCTGGTACTTTAATTTTTTTCGATTTGATCTTTTTTCACATAGTTGTCTCTCTGTCTCTCTCTCTCTCTCTCTCTTTTTTTTTTTTTTTTTTTACAATTTGTTTCTTATGTTTTGTTTTCGCATATCCGACTCTCCACTCTCTCGATAACTATAACCTGGCTAACCACGGTCTGGCTAACCACGGTCTGGGCAACCACGGTCTAGGTTCGTCTCCTGGTTTCCGGATGTCTGATTTCCGCGTTTGGCAATTTCGCGTTGTTTGTCTTCCCCCCATCTGATATATCTTCACCTGGGTTTTTGCCGTTTGGCTTCCCGTGTTTTCATTTTCCACGTTTTGCTAGCCTTTGATTTGGCCTCCTAGCGACTGGGTTACTGCAGACTGGCTTCCACGGTTTGGCTTTCTACGGCGTATTTTGCTGTCTCACATCTCGTACTCTGACATTTTGCGGTATTGTGTCTTGCGGTCTTGCGTCCCGTGGTTCTTCGCCTCGCGATTTTACGTCCCATGGTCTTGTGTCTTGAGTCTCGTGGCTCGACGTGTCGCAATCTAAGGTGTCCTAGTATTATGTCTTGCCGTCTGGTCTTTCGCGTTTTGGTTTCTTGTGGTCTAGCCTCTCGTGGCCAGCAGTCTCGCAGTCTGTTGTCTCGTGGTTTCGTGTCATAATATCTTGATTCTCGCTGTCCTGTTTCTTCCATCCAGGTTTCAAGTGATTCCATTTCTTTAGTTTCGCTTTCTCATGGTCTAGATTCATGTGGGTCGGTGTCCACTATTTGAAAGCCTCGGTTTTTTTTTTCTTAGTTACTTAGAATTTAGCGCTTTATGTTCTCTTGTTCTAGTATTCTGCGACTTTGTGCTTTGGTTTCTTGAAGGGTAACTCATCTTGCCCTAGCCTCTCCTACCTTGATTTCTCGTTTTGTGGGTTACAACGCTCTTCCTTCATATCCTTTACTATATACTGTATATACATATATATATATATATATATATATATATGTATATATATATATATATATATATGTATATATATATATATTTACATATATGAATACACACACACACACACACACACACACACACACACACACACACACACACACACACACACACACATATATATATATATATATATATATATATATAATATATATATTTCTCTTCTTCACTTTTGAACTTGCTTCTCAGCTCTCTCTTCCAAAAGCGCCCCACATGTGCCGAGTTTACATTATCATAAATACCAAGTTTATGTTAGATTTCTGCAGTCTGCTCAAAATCCAACCAGTCCAGTTTAATAAAGTTAGGCTGAGAAACAAAGTTCTTCGGAGCAATATTACTTCTACATCTTCATCTAAATGCGTTTGGTACACCCAGTCTGTCCAAGAATGAAAATTATTTGCTCATTCTATCCTTATAACCTAAAATACGAACCGCTTCAAACAAAATTACTTTTTCTTTCGTTGAATAAAGTAGCATGATTTTTTTCCCCGAATCAAATAAGCAGAGGCAATCTCGACGGGATGGGAAACTTCAATTAAGCTTTCCAAGTTGGAAGTACTTTACAGATATTGTTTTGGTTAACACCAGAGGCGTGAAGATAATTAGGAAGACTTACCACAAAGGCTTATATGGATGCCAAGATATGAGTATAAAGGAAATACATTTAGACTTACAGTGATAAACAGTTTCAAAGTTACGTTTTAATCTCGTCTCAGACCTTATTTCTGATCATTTAATTCTACCAAACTTACTGTATGAATGCAGGATTTCAGTTTAAACAAATAACACAGAATACATTGCTAAGGCCCTTGTTATATACATGCGTGAATATGTGAATAAAGTCAGGTTAAGAATGCAGCAGGAATTGTGACATGCGTCCTGCTATAATCATCGATCTAAAAAGCATTAATAGATGTAACATTATTATCAGTGGTTTTATCAGTAATTTCACGTTTGTCAGACATGAAAAAATTATTTGATTTTGATATGTAGTCTACCTGGTAGTATATAAGGGATGACCCTCATAAATAAAACAGAAGGGTGAATTTAGCTATTGTATCCGTGTTGGCCTTACCGTGGTGGACGCATATATCTCAATTATATTGAGAGGTTTCGATGGTTACATTATATATATGGCAACGTAGAACTTAACTAACTCTCTCACATTTAATATTACACTTGTGTTTAGCAAACCAATTTGTCAAGTGTGCAAAGGACAGTAATGAGTCTCAGGACGTGAATAGAATCCAATATAGGCTGTCACGAAACTTGCCTCAAGTGAGGGCCTCACGATTTGAGAAGAATTGTCCCCCTCATATATAAATATCCACAGCTAGTTTGTACACCATTCCTTTGAAAAAGCATAGCTATGAAACTAGTCAGCAAAAAATCAGACTAAGACTCCTGGGTTTCCTACTCCACTTACGTCGTATATATATATATATATATATATATATTGTAACGTAATATTAGATATTACGTCATATGTGTAATTATGTTATAGAATTGTGTTCCTTTGTATTACATAACTATGTTCATATTTCTTGTCTATGTATGTATGGTAACAATGTTAAGCAGTAACGCCCGTCCACTATATGTAATCTTGCCTACGTGCGGAGAGGTGCGCACTCTTGTAGAACAAACAGACAAGCGAAATCCTGAATAGTTCGGAGCGCACAGATTTGACAGTTACTAAATAAATAGATTGTTCAAGCAAGTCGAGGGTCCTAAAACTACCCATGTTGACGTGTTAACTTACCCTCCTCCTCACCCGCACCCTTAACCGGAAGTATCCCGCTTCCGGTCCAATGGTATATAAGCGGTTGAAACCGCTCATTCCTTGTCATATTCCCACATATTGATCTCTTGATAAAAACTAGAAGGTTTAGATTCATGAGACGATTGGTGTGAAGTGATCACCCTTTTTTGCCTACATTACGTGTCTGATATACATTGCATTACTTATACTTATATTTGTACTTATTACTTATTTTGATGCATGTTCCTGATCTCTGTGTACTTAGATAGTACCATATTGTATACGTATCTTGTGTTTCTTATTTGAACGATAATTTCCATATTCTCATAATCATGTACGGTCCCATTGACCCTACTGCCCATTCTCTTTTGTGTTGATTGCCTGTAAATATTTTCCATTAATAATTTCGTTTACTAGTTTTATCGCTAGTTTAATATTCCTTTCCTGGAATCTTCTTTGTTACCTTTACTTCTAGTCTTACGAATTATCTAGGCCCTGACCAGATAGTTCAGTCCTACAGTGGCTTCTAGAAGTGAGCTGGTTCTTAAGCACTTAGACGTTATACGTAACGTCTCTTCACATACCAGCGCCCGTAACAAAGTGGCGACCCTTGCCAAGGATATTGGATCAGGTATTTAACACATTCTTATAGAGATGGATGATATAGTTCAAGAATTCGTTCAAAATCCCAAGGTAAGTTTCTTAAAGAAACAAACTAAAGACACTTTGATAGAAATAGGCAAGCACTTTGGAGTAGACATTGATACAAGTTTGCGAAAGAAAAAAATACTTCAGGAACTCGTTGAAAATCTGATCGAAGATGAGATCTTATCTCCAGAAGAGATTACAGCTATACAAATTCCTTCAAATAGGTTAGAAATAGAGGCACGACTAACCGAACTTAAGATTAAGGAGATTGAATTAAAGGTCAGGAGAGTAGAAATTGAGGAGGAAGCTAAACTGAAACAAATGCAAATTGAGGCAGAATTTAGAGCTAGAGAAGAGGAAGCTAAAGCGAAACAAGCAGCTAAAGAGGAGGAATATTAACTGAAACAAATGCAAATTGAGGCAGAATTTAGAGCTAGAGAAGAGGAAGCTAAAGCGAAACAAGTAGCTAAAGAGGAGGAAACTAAACTGAAACAAATGCAAATTGAGGCAGAATTTAGAGCTAGAGAAGGAGAAACTAAAGTCAAATTGGCAGAGTTAGAATTAAAGAAGGCAGAAGTAGAAGCTAGGATTGTTGATAGACAACCCGTAGTTCAGGAAGGTCATATAGATATTTCAAAGTATGTAAAACTTCTACCCCAATTTTCAGAAGGAGAGCCAGAAATTTTCTTTCTTCAGTGGGAAAAATTGGCGCAACAGTTACAAATCCCTAAAGAAAATTGGCCATTAATCATTCAAACACAATTTAAGGGTAAGGCTCAGCAAATTTATACTTCTCTTTCAGAAGCAGAAAGCGAGTATGATAATATGAAAGCTTGTATTTTAAAAGCTTATGAACTAATACCAGAGGCCTATAGACAGAAATTCCGTAATTATAGGAAGACACCTCAGTTAACATACGTAGAATATGCGGCTCAACAAGAGAGGTTATTCAATAGGTGGTGTTTGGCTAGTGAAACGGACACCTTAGATAGACTTAAACAGTTGATTTTATTGGAGAAGTTTAAGAATACCTTAGAGACAGATCTTAGGATTTTTATAGATGATCATGTTCCCGAAACTTTAACTAAAGCTGCTGTATTGGCTGATGAGTTCACACTAAATCATAAACCTAAGTCAAGACAAATGGAATCCCAAAAGTCAAAGTCATATATTCCAGATTCAACAAAATACTCTGATCCTTGGTCCCCAAAGAAACACTTTGAAAATCAGTCTAGCCAATCACATTTCAGTTACAGGTCTGATTTCAATCAATATCCTCCAAACCAACCTTGGCAAAGAATGGAAAGGTTTAAGACTAATCCCCCTGTAACTTGTTCATATTGTAAACAGGTTGGCCATCACATTTCTAATTGCAGAAAGAGACTGACACCCTCATTCTCCAATAAGACACCAACTCTTGTAAGTAATATAAAATCAGATGATTCAAAATCCTCTATTCAGGATAAACTACCAAAGAAGCCGGTATTGTCAAGTAATGTAGAACCCCCCTCATCAGATCATGATCCTTGTTTCAAACCATTTGTATCTTCAGGAACTATATCTCATAGTAGTAGTTCACAACAATATCCTATTTCCATACTCCGAGACACAGGAGCAAAGCAAAGTCTGATTTTAAATTCTGTCTTGCAGAATCTGGGTGAGTCATATACAGGTTATGATATATTGATAGAAGGAGTTGGAGGAATTGTAAAATGTCCATTACATAATGTTTTCTTGCGGTCTGATTTAACAACCGGAATGGTTAAAGTAGCAGTAGTAGACTCTCTTCCCATAGTAGGAATATCCTTATTGTTGGCCAATGACATCGCTGGAAGCAAAGTCATTTCTCCCTTAATAACAAATAACCCTAAGACCTCAGTAGAACCTTCAGATAACTTACAGTTGTTTCCCGCTTGCGCTGTAACCAGATCTCAGTACAAGAAATCTGAAGAGGAGACCTATAATTTAGAATCCCTATTCTCCCAAACTGACCCATCTTCTTCTTCACCAGTTTCTCTATCTAGAGCAGAATTAATCAAAGAACAGAAGTCAGATCATTCTCTTAAAAATTTGTACGAGATTGTTTCATCTCCAGAAGAAGTTGAAAATATGTCACGAGGTTTCTATATAGAAAACGGAGTCCTAATGCGAAAATGGAGAGCATCCACCGCAACCGCTGACCAGCCATGGCAAGTAAGGAATCAAATAGTCCTCCCTCTTGGTTTCAGGAATAATGTTCTAAGATTGGCTCATGATACTCCCTTAGCAGGTCACTTAGGGGTAAGAAAGACCTTGTTCAACATAACCCAACATTTCCATTGGCCCACGGTTGTCAAAGATGTTGCCCAATATTGTAAAACATGTCATACATGTCAACTTGTAGGTAAGCCCAACCAGAAAATTGTAGAAGCTCCACTCCATCCCATTCCTGTAATGGAAGAGCCATTTAAAAAAGTTCTTATTGACTGTGTAGGACCTTTACCTCCTTCAAGTAAAGGAAATCAGTACATTCTCACAATCATGTGTATGAGCACTCGTTTTCCAGAAGCAATTCCTTTGAAAAATATTAAAGCTCAAAACATAATCAGAGAAATGTTGAAATGTTTCACTATGGTAGGATTTCCTAAGAACATTCAAAGTGATCAAGGAAGTAATTTTCTTTCCAACAAGTTTAGAGAAACTCTTGTAACACTAGGTATAAATCATGTAACTTCCTCCGCCTATCATCCTCAATCACAAGGTGCTCTAGAGCGCTTTCACCAAACGCTCAAGACAATGTTAAGGATCTTCTGTGCTGAGAACACTCGAAATTGGGAAGACGGACTCCCCTTTTTGTTGTTCGCCACCCGAACAACAATTCAAGAAAGCCTTGGATTCAGCCCGTCAGAATTAGTCTTCGGTCATGAAGTCCGTGGTCCCCTAAAGATACTTCATGAACAATGGATGAAAGAAGAACCACCTGTTCCTTCTTTGAAATACGTGTCCCAGGTCACCGAGAAGTTGTTAGAAGCTTGGAAGTTGGCAAGAGAGAACTTGGCGAATGCTCAACGAGTAATGAAAGGTCGGTATGATAAAAATTCTAAACTTAGAACTTTCTCTCCAGGAGATCAAGTGTTACTTTATCTTCCCATACCAGGAGATCCATTGCAGGCTAAATACAAAGGACCCTATGAAGTCTTGTCCAGAGCCAGTGATCTCAACTACATAATCAAAACTCCAGACAGAAGAAAGAGTTCCCGTCTCTGTCACATAAATACCTTAAAACCTTATCATTCCAGAGATCCAATTCCAATTTGCAGCTCTACCACAATAGAATCGGAAGAGCCTCCTGATAACCTGCCTAATCCTCCTGAGATTCCCTTGGAAAACTCTCAGATACTACAAAATCTTCAGATAAAAGTAGGACACTTATCTGAGAAACAAGGTAAAGACATTCTTTTCCTCTTAAGAAGTTTTCCAAAATTATTTCTAGATTCCCCAAGATTCACTTCTTTGATAGAACACGAAATAATTCTAGACTCGCCAAGGGCTATCAAACAAGCCCCTTATAGAGTCAATCCAAAAAAGAAGGAGTTCATAAAAGCAGAAATAAACACTCTGCTTCAACAGGGAATAATTGAACCCTCCAGTAGTCCTTGGGCATCTCCTTGCATTCTTGTCCCTAAATCTGACAATTCTTATCGCCTGTGCATTGACTACAGGAAAATCAATGCCCATACTAAGGCCGATGCTTTTCCTATCCCTAGGATAGATGATATCATAGACAGTCTAGGAACTGCCAAGTATGTATCCAAGTTGGATATGTTAAGGGGATACTATCAAATCCCTGTACACCCTCGCTCAAGAGAAGTTACCGCTTTCATTACGGAAGAGGGATTGTTCCAATTCAGAGCAATGCCATTTGGGCTTAAAAATGCCCCTGCCACTTACCAAAGAATGATAAGTAATCTTGTTGCAGGATTGCCAGGAGTAAAAACTTATCTAGATGATGTGATAATATTTAGTCAGTCTTGGACAGAACACATTGAACACCTAAATAATTTCTTTTATAGAGCAGAACAAGCAAACCTTACCATCAATTTGTCCAAATGTGATTTCGGACATACACAGGTCCCCTATTTGGGATTTAAAGTTGGAAATTCCCAAGTGTTTCCAATAGACGCCAAGATAAAAGCCATCAATGATGTACCAACACCCACTAATCGTAGAGAGGTACGTCGATTCCTCGGAATGAGTGGCTATTATCGCCGTTTTTGTCCAAATTTTTCAGATGTAGCAGAACCATTGACTGACCTGTTGAGAAAAGA
Organism: Oratosquilla oratoria; assembly: GCF_046742065.1. Taxonomy (NCBI): domain Eukaryota; kingdom Metazoa; phylum Arthropoda; class Malacostraca; order Stomatopoda; family Squillidae; genus Oratosquilla; species Oratosquilla oratoria. The sequence continues at coordinate 40,632,412 of NC_134817.1, read as the reverse complement.
CCCCGACTTCGTGTGGACGCCTACCTGTGAGACGGCCTTCAAAAACCTGAAGTCCCTTCTCACTAACGCACCAGTTCTAAGGGCACCCGATTTCCAACGACCCTTTCTTCTGCAAGTCGACGCCAGCGACACCGGTATCGGTGCCGCCCTCTTGCAAGAACACAATGAAGTTCTTCACGCTATCGCCTACAACAGCAAGAAGCTGTCCCCTGCGCAGAAGAACTACTCCATACTTTCTAGAACGTAGCTTTTCAACAGAAAGTGAAAAGCTTTCCCAAACGGTGGAGGTGTAACGTAATATTAGATATTACGTCATATGTGTAATTATGTTATAGAATTGTGTTCCTTTGTATTACATAACTATGTTCATATTTCTTGTCTATGTATGTATTGTAACAATGTTAAGCAGTAACGCCCGTCCACTATATGTAATCTTGCCTACGTGCGGAGAGGTGCGCACTCTTGTAGAACAAACAGACAAGCGAAATCCTGAATAGTTCGGAGCGCACAGATTTGACAGTTACTAAATAAATAGATTGTTCAAGCAAGTCGAGGGTCCTAAAACTACCCATGTTGACGTGTTAACTTACCCTCCTCCTCACCCGCACCCTTAACCGGAAGTATCCCGCTTCCGGTCCAATGGTATATAAGCGGTTGAAACCGCTCATTCCTTGTCATATTCCCACATATTGATCTCTTGATAAAAACTAGAAGGTTTAGATTCATGAGACGATTGGTGTGAAGTGATCACCCTTTTTTGCCTACATTACGTGTCTGATATACATTGCATTACTTATACTTATATTTGTACTTATTACTTATTTTGATGCATGTTCCTGATCTCTGTGTACTTAGATAGTACCATATTGTATACGTATCTTGTGTTTCTTATTTGAACGATAATTTCCATATTCTCATAATCATGTACGGTCCCATTGACCCTACTGCCCATTCTCTTTTGTGTTGATTGCCTGTAAATATTTTCCATTAATAATTTCGTTTACTAGTTTTATCGCTAGTTTAATATTCCTTTCCTGGAATCTTCTTTGTTACCTTTACTTCTAGTCTTACGAATTATCTAGGCCCTGACCAGATAGTTCAGTCCTACAGTGGCTTCTAGAAGTGAGCTGGTTCTTAAGCACTTAGACGTTATACGTAACGTCTCTTCACATACCAGCGCCCGTAACAATATATATATATATATATATATATATATATATATATGTATATATATATATAAATATATATATTTATATACATATGTATATATACATATATATATATATATATACATACATATATATATATATATATATATATATATATAGAGAGAGAGAGAGAGAGCGTTAATGGACTATATAGTGGTGAGCAGGCGTATGATAGGAAGAGTTAAGGATGTACATATTCTAAGGGGAGAAAGTGGGGGAATATCAGATTTTTCTGGTGGAAGGTAAATTGAGAGTGGAGAATAGGTGGAGAAAGAAGAAAAGGGCAGAAGGTAGGGAGGTACTTAGAGTTAACTGCTTAAGTGAGAAAGAAAAGGAGATGGAGTATAAGAAGAAGCTGAGAGAGGAGTGGGAGGGAGTGAAGGATAGAGTAGAACTAGGAGTGGAGGAGGAATGGGGATGGTTCAAGGAGGGAGTCATAAAGTATGTAAAGATGGTGTGTGGAACAAGGAAGGAGGGAGGAAATAGAAGGAAGGGTAGTGAGTGGTGGGATGAGGAAGCAAAGAAGAGTGTAGAAGAGAGGAAGCAGGATTTCATGGATTGGTTACAAATTAGGACGAGGGAATCGTATGAGAGGTACAAAGTAAAGAGAAGGGAAGTTAACCATAAGATAAAGGAGGCAAAGATGAGAGCAGATATGAAATGGGGTAAGAGTATGACAGAAAATTTTGAGAGTAATAAAATGATGTTTTGTAAAGAAATTAAATGAGGAAGAAGTAGAGAAGAAAAGGTAAAAGGTGCAGATGGAGAGATGATAATGGGAGAGAAGGCAGAGAGGAAGGTGGGCAGAGTACTTTAGGGAGTTGCTAAATGTGAAGGAGGATAAGGAGGGAAATGTAGTTGCAGTGGGAAGTGCTAAGAAAATGAGAGTGATGAGTGAGGAAAATGGAGGAGAAATAGGGAAAGATGAAGTGAAAGCAGCTGTTAAGATGATGAGAGCAGGTAAGGCACCTGGGTTGGATGGATGCCATGCAGAATGTCTGAAGAAAGGAGGTACAGTTATGGTTGACTGGCTGGTGAGGTTATTTAATGTTTTTTTAAGAGATAGTAGAGTGCCGGAGGACTGGAGGAGTTCCTGTATAGTTCCGCTTTACAAGTGAAAAGGGGACAAGTGTGAGTGTAGTAGTTTCAGAGGGATCAGGTTGTTGAGTGTAGTTGGGAAGGGTTATAGGAGGGTCTTGATTGAGAGGATTAGGAGAGGAACATAGGAAGTAATTGGTGAGGAACAGTGTGGGTTTAGGACAGGTAGGGGTTGTGTAGATCAGATTTTTATAGTAAGACAGATATGTGAGAAAGCTATAGGAAAAGGTAAGGGTGTTTTATGGGCTTTTATGGATTTGGAAAAGACCTACGACAAGGTATACAAGAAGGCACTGTGGGAGGTACTGCAGATATATGGGATAGGAGAAAAGCTGTTAAGAGCAGTCAAGAGTTTTTATGAGAATAGTAGAGCTTGTGTTAGGATTACAAATGGAGAGAGTGAATGGTTTGAAAGGAAAGAAGACAAGGGCGAATGGAGAATTGTTGTATATGGATAATGTTGTGATGCATGAGGTGGAATGGGTGGAGAATGGGGGAGGTGAGGGAGTATGTACGAGAAATAATTTGACGCAGCCCGAAGGGATTTCTCTCCATCTTCTCCTTTTCTGCATGAGGAGACGGAGACGGGGGTGGTCACCGATTTAATGAAGCAGCCTTGCTGTGGATGTGCTGTGTCTTGTGACACTGCTTCTGATCCAGGGTAGTGGGCGAGATGCAGGTATGACCTGTTATCCAGGAGGTGCCAAGATAAGAGGGAGGGAAGAGGGTGGAGGGGAGTGGAGTGTGATGGGGATGGAATGGGTGTGAGTGGTTTTTATGCCTTTTTTAGCTACCTCACTTATAAGGGGGGGGAAAGCCTTTGGTATATGTATGTATATGTACACGTGCGTATATTCTTATTTAGTTAAACTTTTTGTAAGGAATATGTGCATGGTAATTACAAGTTTACAGGATACCTGATATTGCACAGCTCATCCCAAAGAGATGGTGGCACACAATTACCAAGTTGTAAAGAACAGTGACAGGAATAATTGCAACACAAGACGCGAATGAGAAACAGCCAGTGGCGAAATTGGACAAGTTGAGCTTCCACAATAGAATTGGTTGAGATGCCTAGTTCTAAGTGGGGTTATTAAACACGTGTGATATGAACTTCACAAAGGAAACGATAGAGGGTATCATCTAGGTTGGACGGTCTTGTGGAAATAAGAAATCAATAAACAGCCTTAAAGGGAATATGTATTTCTTAGAAACTGTGTTCATTGATATTTAAATGTCTTGTCTTATATTTTCATTTTGTTTGCAAACAAGAAGTCATGGATAATTGAAGGGTCTAGGAAATAAATTTGAGTGTTATTAGATAGAAAAAAAAACTATAAAATATTAGACCTGTTCAAAATTGAATACAGGTGATTGTAATTGTATTTTAAGTTGTACAATTTGTTCACGGCTTCTCCACGGTGTTGATCTTTTTATATACCTTATTTACTTACAACCAGGTGATTTTGTGTAGCTAAGGGAACTCCATCCCTAACAGTTTGAAAGTTGAAAATCTTAGTTGAACCCAGTACATCATACACTTAATTTATTCCACTCTTTTTGATAGTCATTTGAATACATCTAGAACTACAAGTTTCATGTATTTTATTATCTGTAAGTACAGTATATCTGAAATAGATACAGCAGTACATTCTATAGGAAGTGAAAGTGCTAATCACAACTCTTCTTACTCTTCTGTATATTTGAGTATCAGTGCAAAGGTCTTTTCTAAATGTAGAATAGTTTTGTGTATATTTACCAGAACGCAGCATCTAAGAATATATCGAAGAGCTTTAAGCTGTCACCTTTGATCTACGTGACCCTATATATGAGGATATAAGTATGTAGATGAATACTATATTCACTGAGATGCTTTGCTGTGGCTAAATCCAGCACCTTTACCGTTTGTGTTATAGAACCCGATGCAAAGCCTTTTACCTATAGCTTTTGGGAAGCGAATATGTGTCCGTTCTCCCGTACGGTAGCGTGCAGCCAAATGGACTATATGGAATACGCATATAAAGGGCCTGGAAATACCAAAGTGTTTTTGGTGCCTTTTTTCTGGAAGGAATCACAACTCTCTGGAATGCTGGAATAAAATAAAAACGAGACGACCAACTGGGCAATGGTCGTGAAATAAAGGTGACGCGCGTAATACAAGCAACTTTCTTTTTTCTTTTAAGAAAAAAAAAATCTCAACTATTCTAAAGAGCACAGCACTTTAGAGGAGAAGTACAGAAACGTAGACGTCAAGGTTTAGAAAGGAGACCTTACCTTTCTAAGAGGGAAAGAAACAACCACTACAACTAAAATATTCTAGATTTTATGACCTCACTACCTTCACCTGCACATTTCCACCAACGCCTATTTATGTCGAATATTCATTTATATGAAAATAACAGAAACCAACCTAATACCTAGATCATCATCATTTGAAAATATCTATCTAAAGATATTTTCTCTAATATCATTTAAAAAGAACTGCGTCGATCACATATCCCAAGGAAGAGAGTGAAATATTTATCTACTGATTTTTTTTTTTTTTTAATAAATTTTCTACGTTAATCCAGAATATGAGTTCTACTGTGCTTCGCCTGTGGAATTCTAAGTCTCTTTCTTTTGTGCTTTCATACATTAAAGAAATGTCTGTGTTTTCATGGGTTTCATGGAAGCTCACGTCATCTTTGCCTTACGGTTTTAGTCATGATCGTAACCATACCTCCAACATTAGCCATTCTATTCTGATTAACGCCAGAAGATTTTGTTCAGTTTTTGGAAAAAAAAACATCTTTGCTTTCGTGGGTCAGGACTCACAATTAGCCATTTTTATGTCATATTTTTTACATGCCACTCTTCATCCACGTTTTTTAAGACATAATAACACATGCTAGAAAGCAGAGGAGACACAAACACATGCCAATTCTACTAGGCCTTACGCGCGAATATGCGCATATTTTTAACATATATGCACTGGCAATACAATCATGTCCACAATATAGGGTAGTAGCCCTTCGATTCAGTTTATAGAAAACCACCGATCACTATTAAGCTAGCAAGGTGTTAGCAAGAACGCTTTACACTGTACTATAGACAACACTACCTTTTATGGGAACCCTTAGGGGAAAAAAAAAGGTACAAGTATTTACAAACCTAACCGATATGGTGGAATGAATGTACTTCATATAACGACAGAACAATGGAATGTCTATTATATATACCTCAGTTGAGATAGATGAGGAAGACACGTGAGAGGTGAGACGGTGAGGAGAACAACAGGTAGTTTAATCAATGTGTAAATGCTGAGTCGCTTGGAGACTATGATTAGTGGATCATGAGAGCGTGGAGGTATATCCATTCGCGCAGGCGCATAGGTATATCCAGGATGACATGAATATGAATAAGCACCACTCCTATGCTCGCATGATGTATGCTTCTATTTGTAATCAAAGTATGCTTGAAAACATTAATCAAACTCATGACATTATTATGGCAGATTGTAATCGTATTTTCACATAACTGTGTATCTCAAATGTATCTGTTGGAGGAATGATTGATAATTATTGATGAATGATACTTGATGGTTGATGATTGTTTTCGTTTCTATACTCAGGAATTGTGTCCTCAAATACATTTCAGGTGATCTTATTCAGTTCGGGGGAAACCCTTTATTTAACTAATGTATATATGTACATGTATGTATGTATGTATATATATATGTATGTATATATATACATATGCGTAAGTAACCACTAAACTAACGAAGCAGAGCGCTTTCGTATAATTACATCTTCAGTGCAGATACAAAGAAGGAATTATAAAATGAAGAAACAAGGTACAGAATATATGACATAGTGAAGAGGGCATTCGGAGAGGTAGTGGAAGAAGTACACGTGACGGACGTTTGGACCGTCCTGGTAACCAACAAGTACATGGATGCGGTACATTGATGACATCCTATGTCTGTGGCCCATTCAAGATAATGTAAATGATTTTTTATGTAAGCTTAATAATTTGGTCAGTTCCATTAAGTTCACGGTGGAGATAGAGAGTGAAGGTATTTTGCCTTTCCTTGATTGTAATATCTACCGCCGTGAAAGTGAGTTGAAGTTTAGTGTATATCGCAAACCAACCAATGTTTGTTCATATATACACTATTATTCCTCACACCCTGATGGCGTAAAGATATCTGTTTTTTCGTCGATGTACCTCAGGGCCCTACGCATTTGCAGCCCAGAGTACATCGATGATGAAATAAGATGTATTTACGACATTGGTACTAAGCTACAATACCCCACACATGTTCTTGACACAGCTTACAATCGTGCTAAAAGGACATTTTATAACCTTAGGTCAACTCAAACTTTCAATATGAATAACTTACTAATTCTACCGTACCAAGAGAACCTGCAAAATATTCCAAATATATTACGTAAATTTAACATTAATGTAGTTTTTAACAATAAGAACACTGTAAGACAACTGCTCATAAATAATTCTGTCAATAGTGATAAAGGGTGTGTGTACAAAATACCTTGTAAATCATGTAATCAGTTTTATGTTGGTCAGACTGCTAAAACACTCACAACACGAATCAAT
>NC_134817.1:40603010-40615510 GCF_046742065.1 Oratosquilla oratoria | reverse complement strand
CCCAGGCCGACGAGACACATCCGAGAGACAATCTCGTCCGCCACCCAAAACTACCGTCACCAATCACCGTGAGTATAAACCATAGACTCCCACTAATCCCCCCCTTTTTTTTATATAATTCAGGAGCCGGACGAGAAACCGCCTCCACCCCCCCCCCCTCCATGACCACCCAGACCAGGAGCCTCGCATAGGTTATGGCCCCGACCCGCCTACCCCCCCTCCACCCCCCCCCCTCCATGACCACCCAGACCAGGAGCCTCGCATAGGTTATGGCCCCGACCCCCCAACCCCACCACCACCCCATCCACCCCGACCAGGAGCTTCACAGCACATGGGCCCGGGCCCCCCAAACAAACCAGCTCATCGCAACCGGTCAGCATTCTTGCTTACTCGTAGCCGCCCCAGCCACCCGACATCACCCTCCACCCACCGCCACCCTTGGCTCGATCTGCTCGCGAAAATTGCTTGCCCAAGCAATGTTCCAACACCAGCTAGGAATCCTCACCTCAGCCCACGACAGTCTCACATCCGCCCACGGAACCAACCAGTGCTACCCAGCATTCCGTGCAGCCTTACCATAAATACTCCATTTATAAAACTTTTATGTTATATTTAATTATAATTCTTTAGATGTAAACTAGCCCACGTAGAACTATCAGAAATAACTATTGTTACAAAAATAGAAAATCAAAGACCACGATAGACAGAACTCAATAATTAAATAACAAAATATCCACTAGTGTAATTTTTAACTTACGAAATAATTTTTCAATTTTAACGTAGATCCAAAATATCAAAATGCCACCTCCAAGAAATCTCTCAGGCAGTCACCCGAAACTTAGCAAATTAGGATAAACCAATATACAACGACAAATCCCAAGATGACCATAACTAACTCTTAAACTATGAATTTACATTAATTATTCCTCCTTCGGACGCAGGACGTCATGCGATTCGATAGGATAGGTCCTCACGATCATTTACTTATAAAACTTTCACTATCTATAAAAGTACTTCTTCACTTCCTTCCGACCGTGAAGCCCCGGAATAATACACTCAAAACCCAACCCACTCAAACAGGATGAATAAGCATTCCATACCATACATACACTAGAATTAAAAATAAAATAAAATAAAATAAAATAAATTAACTGCCTTAAATAAATATAAATATGTATAAGCGCGATAATAAGAACAACAGAGAAAATAATTTCCCATGAAAATTTTAACCAATAACCATTCTCAATACTAGCAACTTTGTATCTCTATGCAATGTATAAATATTTAACCATATATATATATGAATATTTAGCTCTACACAAACTAACATATTAATTAAAAACACTAACCACTTAGGATGTCATGTCTTCAGTAAAGCTATGACTGTAGTGAAAGTGTACAATCCAAAATATATCTCAGAGAAAAGAGATCATCAAAGATTCTCATTGAACAGAGATACAAATGTAAAGTGGAAAGTGAAAATTCATTCTCATTGAAAAGAGAATATACAAGTGTAAAAAAATTTTTTTGTAGCTTTACTGAACACATACAAGATATGATAATATACGTAAAAATCCCCCCTTTTTACTCATTCAAACAAATTTTGCAGATCAATATCACCCACTAGCAACTTACAAATTATCATATCTATATTTTTTACAATTATGTATGCCAACCCCAGTGTCACGACCTTAACCCTAGGTACGAGGACGTACCTCAAAAGGTCAGGGAGGCAATGTAACCATCACTAACCATCACCCACCACGCACGTGATCCACAGGCTTGCAACATAGCGAGACTCCCCTTCTTGCTAACCTTGCATTTCCCACAACATACCCCTAACGCAGCATATTTCATGACAAACAAGATAGATACCCAATGTCACCAGACTAACCTATTAAAATCCTTTATTATAACTGCCCTAGTATATTACGCATAAACTAACATAGATATTATATACCTAACAACATCCACTAACTATAGGACTAACCCTCATATATAAACTGACCCTAATACATAGAATAGCGAGACTAACGCCTTTGCTTACAGTAACCTACTAACAACCTAAATAAACTTTAACACCCATGTCACGGGGCGAGAGGCTGGGTAGGTCACGAACCTACCGGCCAGTCGTCAGAGCTAGGCAGACCAATAGGCTGCCAGCATATTGTGCCCTAGGTCAAGGCCTGGCACTTATTGTAATCTGCCCACAGGGCCCATTTGTATCTTTATCATATTTGCAAACCAGATTTGCCTCAATTGTTAATTAAAAGTAGAAAACTCCCGTTTTGGAGTTTATCTCGCCCGCATTAAGTCCTCCTTACGTAACCAACAAACCTATTTAACGGTTACACAACCTATCTAACGGTTACACAACCTATCATAACGGTTACAATATCACAAATTCATGTGATTTTATTTCTAAGACCAAAAATATGAAAGTTCAGGGTTTAAGGCTCCTCAGCCTTGATGTTTCCTCGTTATTTACGAATATTAATGATGATGATGTACTCACTTTTTAGGAAACCAAGCTGCAACCGTTTCAAGACTTTTCCCCCCTCCCTGTCAACAAAATTCTTGTTTAACATCTCGCCTCACATTATTCCCCTAATACCCATGGCCAGCAAAATATTAAATATCTAAACCACCCTTTGTGGACATTTCGCCCACGGACGTTTGGGCCAGCATTCTCATCCTTTCCCAGTGTCCAATCCCCCCCCTTCTCCTCCTCCTCCTCCTCTTCCTTCTCCCCCTTTTTCTCTACCCGTTCTCTCCTTTCCCCTTATTTAATCTCAAGCATTTGTATCTCAACTTGTACTTGAAAAAGCTGTAATAAGAGAAACGTCGTACAAATAAAGGCTCCGTCCTCATATGGTGTTTATCTCGTCAATCTTGTCGGCAAACTGCCACTTTTAAGAATTCTTGCTTTAGTTCGCCTATGTGTTTCTTCAAATGTTTTCTCCTTTCAAGACCAATTCTTCCGTCAAAAAATCGGTTGCAGTATGGGTTCCAATTTGTCTCCTGTTTTGGCCAATTTGTACATGGAGTATTTTGAGTGTACCCTTTTGCCCAGCATCAAACCGCCCGAAATGATTTGGCTCAGGTACGTAGACGATATCTTTTCGGCGTGGGACGACAGTTGGGGCCCATTTGAAGTGTTCCATGATAAATTGAACCAATTGACCCCGAACCTTAAATTTAAAGTTGAATGGGAAGAAGGATACCAAATCCCTTTCTTGGATATTTTGTTAAGAAGAACTGATGATAATTTATTCTTTACAGTATACCGTAAGCCCACCCATTCAGGCAGTTATCTCCACTTTTTTAGCAATCACCCTGACAATGTTAAGAAAAGTGTTGCCTCTGGCCTTTTCTTGAGGGCTTTCAGGATTTGCAGTCCTCAATTTCTGGACCATGAGATTGAGGTGATCAAATGTCAACTTGAGAAGTTGGCTTATCCACCTTGGTTTCTGGACCAAGCCCTCAGTAAGGCTAGTGCCAACCATTTTAAAACTCCCATCCCCTCAAGTTTTCACCGCTCCTTTAAGGACATTTTAAAAAGTCCATTCAATAATACCATCAGTTCTTCTACTAAATTGTTTCCTCATGAACGTCTCACTATTGCCTATCACTATCCTAAGAACGTGCGTAAGCAAATTGTGAACGTTCAACAAAAACCGAAGGAAGTTGAGTCACCTGGTGTTTATTGTTTGCCCTCAAAGATTGTGGTTTGGTTTACTTGGGTCAAACCGGGAGAGACTTGAACACTAGATTGGCAGAACATAAAAGGTCAATTAGTTATGGGCAAGAAAATTCGGCTGTATTTCTTCATGTCAAAAATAAAAATCATTCTTTCGACTGGGGTAAGGCCAGATTAGTGTTAAAGTCCCACTGCGGTTTCAGGAGGAAAATAGTCGAATCAGCATTAATTGAGGAATGCCCTAATATTAATATTTCTAAAGGGCAGTGGACACCTGACATCATCTCACGCGCAGCAGTAAGTAAGCTGGTGCGGACGTTACATCCTCCCCTCTCCTCACCCCCTCCCTCCTCCGCCACCCCAGTTTGCCCCGCGCCTGAGTGAGGTCAACTGTCCACATCTCTTCTTACTGTAGTTTATAAGTCCCCTCTGTTCTCTATCTTATGTACTTTCCTGAAGAGGGCTACAGTTGATAGCCGAAATATAGATTATTCTTTATTCGAAGTTTATTCTTTCTCCGATTGTGGGTTCCTGTGTGTCATTTAAAAATGTGCTACTACATTTCTATTTAGAAATATATATATATATATATATATGTGTGTGTGTGTGTGTGTGTGTGTGTGTGTGTGTGTAATTTATCTCTATATATATACACGAGTATGTCTTCTTATTTTGGTAATTCACCAACTTAGGACATTGCCTAAATGGATCCAGTGCGTGCCCTTAAAGGTACAAGGACTATACAATAGGTGCCTTTATTAGAAGAGCCCTCACTCACTGAAATGCCTGGAGGGACGTGCATTCAAAAGTGGACAGGGCCTCACAAATCCTCATCAACAACGGATTCTCCAATAAGGACATTGAAAATACCACTAAAAAGTTTATGGACATGTGTTATAAACAAAGAATCTCTCGGCAGATAGAACATCGTCAATATATTTTATAAAATATTCCTCTCCACAGGTTATAAGGAAGACGAGAAAATTATGCAGCAAATCGTTAAAAGGAACATTGATCCGATTTCCGGTGATACCAAGATCGTTTTTTCCATACATTACAAAAATAAGAAGGCATTAGATCTGCTCATAAGAAGACATCAAACCTACTCATCAAGAACAATAACAAGCCCATCAACGATAAGCTTCAGAAATATCATGCCTTATATAAGTATACGTCTAAACTTGGGGATTGTGCAACCAAACCTTCCTCTTATATTGGTATGACTACTATGAATCTATCACGTAGGTTGTCATACCATCTGACATCAGGAGCACTTAAAAATCACCACAAAAATGCACACCACACCATCTTACGAAGGAAAACCCTGGTAGTCAACACAGAAAGTATAGCCATACATCAAGACCCTAGAAAATTACCTATCCTGGAAGCTCTTTTCATAAAAGAAGTTTCCCCGAACCTTAATATCCACACTCATGACCTGCTGGTTTTACGCAGCGTGAGAAGGTCCTCCCACTACGGCGCCAGAGCGCAGACTGATGACGTCATGCACCTCTCAGCCAATGGAAGAACAGGCCGCGGCTAACCCGTAGCAGCAACAGTTCAATCAGTCACCAACCACCTTCTTTCCACAGAACTCATTTCCCTGGATATAAACTTTGCTGATCTTCACGAAATTGCCCCTTAGTGAATCGCTTTCACCCAATTCCATATATTTTCAAAAACTTTAACAGTACTTTCCTGTCTACTCTATCATAAGCCTTTTCCAAATCCATAAAAGCCCTGAAATCATCCTTACCCTTAGCTAAAAATTTCTCACATATCTGCCCTACCACAAAAATCTGATCCACACAACCCCTACCTTTCTTAATCCCAGAATGTTCTTCACCAATTACTCCGTTCCTCTCCTAATCCTATCAATCAAAACCCTGTCATAAGCCTTCCCAACTACACACAAAATTTATCCCTGTAAAACTACTACACTCACATTTGTCCCATTTTCCTTTGTAAAGTGGACCTATACAGATACTCCTCTAGTTTACGACACTCTATCTTCCCTTATGTCACGTCCACACGGTCGAGCACTGTCCGCCGGGGACGAGGGCTTTGCTCGACAACGGGCAATTTTAGCGGGCAAACCATCAAACTGTCCGTTCCCGGCGCCATTTGCGGGCAGTGGATGGAGGGCTGATATCACTGCCAAACGCACGAGGTGAAGTACGAGCAAGTTAGGAAACCCGCTCAGTACATACCGAAGTTACATTACCACCATGTCCGCATCTAATACTAGTGTATACTGGTCTCGACAAGACACCGTAACATTGATTGATTTATACTGAGTTTAGAAATGTTTATGGAATGTGAAGTGTTTTGATTATAAAAATAGAGACAAACGTGCTGCAGCATTGAAGATCATTGCACAGACAATAAGCAGAAGTGAGAGTCATATGAAAAAAAATTAGGTTTTCCTTATATTTGTCTCTTGCCTTTGTATATATGGCTCCAGTTTCGAAAGGAGAACATAAAAGCTGTTTATGCTCATTCTCATGTAAGTGCAAAACAATTGTTCATTTTCATCCTGCAATTCACGTAGGATTGTCATTGAGCTTCCCATTCAATCACGTCTTTGTAACCACTCCCGGCACCAGACATATCTCCGTGATTTCTTGTTTTTCTTTTTAATGCAGGCAGTAATTATAATGCTGTAAAGTGCTACCTTCTTTCCAAGTATGGCGGGAACCATGGTTATCGTACCGCACTGAACCATTCCCTCCCAACCTCTGCTTGAGGCCAACTAACCTCCAACCACCATCGTCAGCCGTGTGGACACCTTCGCGGGCAGAGTCTGCGGACTTTGCCCGGTAAGGGCAAAGTCTGCCAGGCACAGCTCGACCGTGTGGACGCGGCATTAGACACAAAATAAACAACCTCACCAGCCACTCCACTATTACTGTACCTCCCTTCTTCAGACACTACTCATGACATCCACATAATCCAGGAGACTTACCAGTTCTCGCAATTTTCAGAGCTACTTGCACCTCATCTTTTCTTATTTCACATCCATTTCCTTTTTCCATCACCCTCATTTTCATACTGCCTTCAACTGCTACTACCAATTCCTTCCTATCCTCCTCCACATTCAACAGTTCTCTAAAATACTCCACCTATCTTCCCCTGACCGCTTCTTCTTTTTTCAAGATCTGTCCACCCACGCCTTTTACCTTTTCCTCTCTACTTGACTCATCTCCCTTTTCTCTCTTGATTTCTTTCTTAAACATCTTTTTATTGCTATAAATAATTCTTCCATACTCCTCCCCTATTTTACATCTGCTTTACTTTTGCTTCCTTTATTTTTTGTTTTTGTTTTGCTTCTCTTTTTTTTTCTTTATGCTTCTCATGTTTTCTCTCATCCTACTTTGTAACAGGTCCCTGAATGCTCTCTTCTTCTTTTCGATTACCTTCTTCACCTTATGGTTTCACCACTCAGTACCCTTATTTCTATTCCCTCTCATCCTTCTTGTTCCAAATACAACCTTTCCACACCTTCTCACTTCTTCCTCGAAACATCTGCATTCCTCTTCCAAACCAACTTCCACTCTAACTTTCACCACTTCCCACACTTTTCTCAACTTCTCATTGTACTCTGCTCATTTTCCTTCGTATTTAAACAGTTTACTCTAACCACCTCCCTTCCTTCTGTCCTTTTCCTCTTTCTCCATCTATCCTCAACTCCCAACTTGTTTTCCAACATAAAAGGATATGATATTACCCCCACTTTCTCCCCTAAGAATATGTACCTCCCAAACTCGTGGTACTGAGCAGATTTTGAATCCACAATAACATGTAAATGTAAATGTGAATATATATATATATATATATATATATATATATATATATATATATATATATATACATATATATATATATATATATATATATATATATATATATATATATATATATATAATATCGCTGTGTATGCATACTTCCCAAAATTAACATTATTATATATGTGCCAGTTATACCTGCTGGCAATTCCAAGTCATGATTTAAATTTTAGCTGAAATTATATAAAAGTATTTTCCGTTTCCATATCTGGATTGAAATAAAATAAACTTAGATATATATGAAATTAGATCATATGATTGCTTACAGCTCATGAAACTGCAAAGGTTTAAAGTCAGCTTTGTGTTTTGTTTTGTTGATATCAGTTCCGATCCTAATTCATATGAACACAGTACGGTTATATCCTAAAGGTTACAGGTGACTGCCAATTACATCGGCTCCTCGAATACAAGAAAAAAGAACTGATCAAAGCTAAGCTGCCCGTAGCTTAAGTTTGGCTGTATGTAGTAATTAGATTAATTGTTCTAGGTATACGATTGCAAGCACACTTTTTCTTATTTTACATTATATATGTCCTATTTTATACGTTATAAAAGTTATAATCATGTAACTCACTAGGACTCCCCTTCATGTTCACTTCCTCCACATCTGCTTTCCATACCTCATTTACTAGTCTTTCTTCACTCATTCTTTCCATGTGTCCAAACCATCCTAATACTTTTTCATCAACCCTATCATCCAACTCCCTTACCACCCTTGTTCTCCTCCTCACCTCCTCATTTCTCACTCTATTCAGCCTAGTAATCCCCATCATATTTCTCAGAAACCTCATCTCAAACACATTCAAACTCCTTATCTCTTCCTTTCTTATGTTCCATGTTTCTGCCTCATACAGTGTTGTCGGCACAATCACTCCTTCATACAGTCTCCTCATAGCCTCCATTTTCAAATGTCTATTCCTCATTACACTTTTTAATCAACCGCTTCTCTCAATCTACATTCAGCCTCCACCTCCACTCCTCCCTTTCCCGCCACATTCGCACCCAATTAACTAAAACTATCCACTTCCTTCAGTCTCTCTTCCTTAACACTCACTTCCAGTCTGCTGCCACTTTCTCCCCTTGTACATCTCTTCACCTTACTTTTACCCATATTTATCTTCAACTTCCCTCTTTCACACACTTTCCCAAACTCTGTCACTAACTTCCTCAATTCTTCTTCTGATCCTGCTACAAGCGCAGTGTCGTCCGCAAACAACAGCTGGCTTATTTCCCAATTTTCTCCACTTCTTTTTAATATCTCCAATCCCTGACCCACTACCCTTGCATTTACCTCTCGCACCATCCCATCCATGTATAAATTGAACAACCAGGGTGACATAACACATCCCTGACGAAGTCCCACCTTTTCCTCAAACCACTCACTCTCTCCATTTCTAATCCTGACATACGCTTTACTACTTTCGTAAACTCCTGACAGATCCTAAAAGCTTTCCTCTCATCCCGTATATCTACAATACCTCCCAAAGTGCCTTCCTGTCTACCCTTTCATAAACCTTTTCCAAATCCATAAAACCCCAAAAACATCCTTACCTTTTCCTATAGTTTTCTCACATATCTGCCTTACCACAAAAATCTGATCTACACAACCCCTATCTGTCCTAAACCCATACTGTTCCTCATCAATTACTCCCTCTGTTCTTTTCTTAATCCTCTCAATCAAGACCTTCTCATAACCCATCCCAACTATACTTAAGAAGCTAATCATTCTGAAACTACTACACTCACACTTGTCCCCCTTTCCCTTGTAAAGTGGAACTATACATGCTCTCCTCCAGTCCTCCGTCACTCTACCCTCTCTGAAACAAACACTATATAACCTCACCAGCCAGTCCACCATCAGTGTACGTATTTTTTTTTTTAGCTATTCTGCATGACATCCATCCAGACCATGTGCCTTACCTGCTTTCATCATCTTAACAACTGTCTTCACTTCATCCTTCCTTATTTCTCCTCCATTTTCCTCGCTCATTACGGTCATTTTCTTAGCATTTCCCACTGCAACTACCTTTCCCTCCCTATCCTCCTTCACATTTAGCAACTCCCTAAACTACTCCTGCCCATCATCCTCTTACTGCCTTCTCTTCCATTATCATCTCTCCATCTGCACCTTTTACCTTTTCTTCTCTACTTGATTTGCCTCCTCTTCGCCTCTTAATTTCTTTCTAAAACATCTTTTTATTACTTTCAAAATTTTCTGTCATACTCTTACCCCATTTCACATCTGCTCTCCTCTTTGCCTCCTTTATCTTATGCTTTACTTCTCTTCTCTTTTCTTTGTACCTCTCATATGATTCCCTCGTCCTATTTTGTAACCAATCTGTGAAAGCTCGCTTCTTCTCTTTTACAACCTTCTTTGCTTCCTCATCCCACCACTCACTACCCTTCCTTTTATTTCCTCCCGTCCTCTTTGTTTCACACACCTTCTTTGCACATCTTGTGTCTCCCTCCTTGAACCATCCCCATTCCTTCTCCACTCCTAGCTCTACTCCATCCTTCACTCTCTCCCATTCCTCTCTCAGCTTCTTCTTCTTTTTATTTCTCATTTAACCCGTACGTCGAAATCCCTGGTTCGTCATCTAGAAAAATGCGGAAACCTACCTGATTGGAGCCGCGTGGAAATTCTACATAAGGGACTTGAAAAGAAAATGAGAAAAACTGTGGAAGCCGCACATATCGCCACCAGGGAAAATAACAATGGCAGAGACGGATTTAAATGCATGTCAAAAACAGCAAGTGTCTTAATAATTAAATCATTGGCCGAAGACAAGACCTGACACATCCACTCACAGCTGGCCGGGTTCCCCCTTGCTGCGAGTATAAGACTTGTGATCCTTTGTAATGTAACATGTCCTCTGAAGAAGACCAATTTGTTCGAAACGTTAGGGCAATAAACTCTATTCCCAACACATCTTCGTTTGCCCTTCCCCACCCATTTCTCTCTCATTTATCTGAAATAATTTATATATATATATATATATATATATATATATATATATATACATATATATATGTATATATATACATATATATATATATGTATATATATATGTATATATATTAATACATACAGTATATATGTTTATACATATATATATATATATATATATATATATATATATATATATATACATATACATGCAAAACAAATCGGTAAGCACACGTGATAACTTGCAGAAACCACTTGGAAAATAAAAGAATTGAACACCGAACGTTGTCGTCTATACAAGACATCATCAGGGTTCGGTATTAAATTCTTTTATTTTCCAAGCGGTTTCTGCAACTACATATATATATATATATATATATATATATATATACTGTATATATATAAATATATATGTATATATATACATATATATATATATATATATATTATATATATATATATATATATATACATGTGTGTGTAGTGTATTTCTATCTTTTTTTTTTTTGCTTATTCATAAGTTTATCTATCAATTATTTTTTTTCATAATTTTCTTCATTTATATGTTTACATATGTATTCATGTATTTATTTATGTATTCATTTACATTTTAGCTTGTTTTATTCGATGCTTTTTTCGAACGTATTTCGAGAAGAGTATATTTCTGGAAGTAGTAAATAAAAATGTGTGTAATAACGTAATCTATGTTGAAATTTGTATTTTTCTATTATGGTACATTGCAAAACCCACAGCTACCTTCAATGTCTTTTGTTGCAAGCTTAGAAAAAAAAAAAAGTCTTGGTTTGTATCTCCAGCCAGCACGAGGTGTTTATGTAAAAGAAAGAAACTTTAAGTATCATAGTTGACTAAATTTTTAAATTTCTTTCTCTCAACAATCCAGATTCTGTAAATATTTAAGAAACGTGTGGAGAACATGCACCCTGTCTTTTCAAAATCGCGTTCTGTCACGCACTCACGCGCACACAACTTTTTTTCGAAAAAGGTAAACTGAAAACTATTAAAAACATAAGCAAATTATCTAACTTAGTATTGGTAGACTTGGCCACTTTGCTATGGCTACATGTTCGTTTTACTGACCTATGAACATCATGTAATACTTAAAAAGTGGCTTAATCTGATCTGATATATTCATGCCGAGATCAATGATTCTCAACTTTTTCTTTGTAATTTCTCTAAGTTTGATGAATCTAGTCATCTTCCCTATTATATCCAAGCTAAATTTGTATGGCTGGCATATAGGCAAAAATAGATAAATAAATAAATAAATACATAGATAAATAAATAAATAGATAGATAAATAAATAAACAAATAAATAAATACATAAATACATAAATACACAAATAAATGAATAAATAAATAGATAAATAGATAAACAAATAAATAAATAAATAAATGAATAAATCAATTGATTAATTAATTAATTAATTAATTAATTTTTAGAATGGAAGTTCTGGATTGGGTAAACACTCGACTTAATAGTAATGATAATATATTTCAGGGCTGATGCATCTATCTCATGCAATATCTTACTCCTAAGGTGTAATTTGACCCCCAGGCTGTGAATGTTTGACCTAGATGGTTATCTATTAAAGAGTGTAAATTGCATTGGATACCACGTGATCATATATATGCTTCATACACCTACTGGTGTCATATGATGTGTAAAATAAGCAGTTCGTTTTCAGCTGTAGAATGTTGAGAAAATGGACGATGCTAAGCAGCAATAGTGTAAGCTTACCCTAGTTCTCATGTAAAACCCAAAGTTATGTTGTGTCTCAGACCTAATAACTCCTCTTTCGGATGCTAGAAATATCTACTCCCACAGAAGAAAATCAATGGTGAGTTTTGCATTGATAAGCTAGCTTGTTAAGACTTACGACACTTTGGTAATTACTTATAATAAAAAAAAAATTATCGTTGAGATAATTTGAAATATTAATGCAAAACGTTATATTCATATATTTATATGCCTTTTCATATTTTCAG
>NC_134817.1:40590510-40598010 GCF_046742065.1 Oratosquilla oratoria | reverse complement strand
CTATCTTGTTCAAAGCGGTCTGAAAACGATGACCATATTTTTATATGTGTGTGTCTAAGAAAGGAAGGGAATAGTTCATTCCTTCTTCTAGGGAAAACTGAATGGTGGGTTCTACTTTGTTCAATGCGGTCTGAAAACGATGACCATATTTTTATATATGTGTGTCTAAGAAAGGAAGGGAATAGTTAATTTCTTCTTCTAGGGAAACCGAATGGTGGGCTCTACTTTGTTCAATGCGGTCTGAAAACGATGAGCATGTTTTTATATGTGTGTGTCTAAGAAAGGAAGGGAGTAGTTCATTTCTTCTTCTAGGGAAAACTGAATGGTGGACTCTACTTTGTTCAATGCGGTCTGAAAACGGTGACCATGTTTTTATATGTGTGTGTCTAAGAAAGGAAGGGAATAGTTCACTTCTTCTTCTAGGGGAAAACTGAATGGTGGGCTCTACTTTGTTCAATGCGGTCTGAAAACGATGACCATGTTTTTATATGTGTGTGTCTAAGAAAGGAAGGGAATAGTTTATTTCTTCTTCTAGGGAAAACTGAATGGTGGGCTCTACTTTGTTCAATGCGGTCTGAAAACGATGAGCATGTTTTTATATGTGTGTGTCTAAGAAAGGAAGGGAATAGCTTATTTCTTTTTCCAGGTGAAAACTGAATGGTGGGCTCTACTTTGTTCAATGCGGTCTTAAAGCGATGAAGGATGAATCACGTGGGTGTGATATCGTCCACGTATCGCAGCCAGGTCACATGCACGGGAACGTTGTCAGTAAAAGGTCCTGCTTATAAAAATTCCATATACATATTGGGAAGGACTACACTCAACGGAGATCCCATAGCCATGCCAAATTTCTGATGGTAACAACGGTCCTGGAACTTAAAATAGTTTAATTCCACACAAAGTTGTATCAAATCGACAGTCATTAGGGGGCAGAGGGAAATCTATTTTTTCCTTGATTTTGTCTCTAAGGAGCTCTATTATCTTATTAGATCGAACACTGTCCAGTAGGTCTCCCGAATATTTGAGATATGATCCACTGATGGTTCCCAGGAAAGGGGACAGATGTCTGGCCAATGTACCTGTTATTCTGTTGGGGTCACTCCCTATTCCTGACGTTATAGGTCTCATTGGTATATTAACTTTGTAGGTTTTGTGTAGATCATACATCCCACATACAATTTCTTCATTCTCCTTTCTCTATCCTCTACATTCTTTTGTCTATCTTACTTCCACTTCTACACCTTACAAATTATTTTCCTCTTTTAAGGGAGCCTATAAGACAATCACTCGAAAAATTCTGGTACATGAACGAATTTTGGTTAAACATTTCAAAAGAATCTCTATGATGGTGTTAACACTTTGACAAATTATTACATCTCAATTCCGTTTCTTTGTTTTATACATAACAAAATAGATAATTTATTGGCAACCCCATTGCGTAAAAAACATTCTGTATATTGAAATAAAGTCTAAAATTTTGATAGCCAGTTCTATTCTATTTACTACATTATGTTTATGGAGAATCTGGCAACCCTTCCCACCCTTACATAGCCAGTTGTGCATCTCAGCGTCTGTCAGGGTTGTCAAAGTTTGAGGTAAGAGCACGTCGCTCCCCAGCCTGCGAGTCACATACGCGATCCAGCCTTTTTTTTTTTTTTTTTTTTTTTTTTTACTTATTTCTCCAGCTGTAACCATGGGAGGGATGAAGAAGAGCTTATTGAAGATGGAAAAAAAGCGGAGGTGACAATGGAACGTAGAAGACGAACAAAAACATTCTCGAATATGCTGTTGCCAATTCTATTCTTGATTACATTGTTGGCTATGAAGAAGGATGTGTGGTTCCTCTTCTTGGACAATCATACAAACAACTACTAGAGTTATACCTTAAAAACGAGATAAAGAACGTGAGAAAGTATGCTCTAAGAGAAAACGTTAACTAACAGACAGTGTCATGAGTGATTATGAGGCCGGAGCATTTAAAAGGTGTTGCAGTCCTTTTAGATATCAAAGCTCCTCTCCTTAACCCTTCTAAGGTAAAGTGGGGTCAGACAGACCCCATGCTTTTTTGTTTTTTACTTTTAATATACTAATATATTGCATATAGATATGTTCTCCCCTATACCTTCTTGACGAGTGGAGTAGTTTAAGGGGGTGATAGGGTCATTCCTGAATCTTGCTCTATATAAGCTTTATAGAGCTTTTGGGCCCGTCAGACCCCACTTTACCTGAGGTGTGAGTAGCGTGGGGTTTGTCAGACCCCACTTTACCTGAGTTTTTTTCATGTCATATAAATGTTTTATCATTTATATTTATGAGTAAATAAGATTTTTTTTTTATGACTGATATGTTGAATTTCACTTAGCTTTGTTTCAATTTTGTTTGTTTTCGATAGTGATGGTATCATTTGGAATGCATTATAATTGTGTTGACTAGGGAATCATAGTTCATTATCATTTCGTTTTTCTATCTGTTTGTCGTTATTCCGGGTAACTATTACCTACACTGCAAAAGACCAGTGTGTCAGGAACATTCAACCCCCGTCTGCAATGACTGCAATTAGATTCTTAAGTATCACAAAGTCAAAATAATAACCTCCGATTCTTTTTCAGATTTTATGGTTTATGAAACACATTTATTATTCATTTGTTGTGGGTCTGCTTTTCCCTAAGATAGTTGGGACATTGGTCTCTACAAAATAAGGATGACTAACCGCTTCACGTGTCCTGTTTTCAGTCAAGTACCCTCTAAAGTCAGCAATACCTTATTTTTCATATATTTTATATCTTCATAAAAAACATTTCTAACAATTATAGTCACTTTCAAGCATGTAAATGGAAGAAATTAAGTTGAAGTACATAAGTTTTGATTTCTATGTCACTAAATGCAGTGAAAGTTTTTTTTTCTGTTTGGGGTAAAAAAAAAATTACCCCCGATTTCAGATTTTATGTTTGTTTGTTTTTTAAAACACATTTGTTGTGGTTCTGTTTTTCCTTAAAGATAGTTGGGACATTGGTCTCTACAAAATGATGATGACCAACCGCTTCACGTTTCATGTTTTCAGTCAAGTACCCTCTAAAGTCAGCAATACCTTATTTTATTTTATTTTTTTGTAATTTTCATTAAAAAATATTTATAACAATTATAGTCACTTTCAAGCATGTAAATGGAAGAAGATAAGTTGAAGTACATATGTTTTGATTTCTATATCATTAAATGCAGTGGAAGTATTTTTTTTTTGGGGGGGGGGGTCTGTCAGACCCCGCTTTACCTGAGGCGTTTCCCCAAAAATGCTTTACCTGAGCAGGGTTGAAATTCTTGTTTTTGTTTTTTAGTAAGCCATATCTCTAGTTCTATTTGACCGATTCTATTCATTCTTGTGGCATCATAAACAAGAGAAGTCATAGTTTAATCTGCTAGAAATAAAACTGTAACTTAAATTTTTGTTTCATTTATCCTACCAGAGTTTCACAGCCATTTTTCACGGTGCAAAATTAAAATTATATAGAAAACAGAAATGAGAATGATATGAAATATAATTTTACCAAGTTTTTACCAAGACTCTAGCCTTTCATTTCATTTCTTCACTATAACATATAAAATACTCACTACACGTAACATATGTATGTTACTGAAACAATTTAGTGGGGAATTATATTTTATTGAAAAGGGTAATTATACATAAGTTCACCAGAGAAAGTGAAAAATATATATGACGCTCAACTATAAGCGCTCCCAGGGCGCCTTATATTTCAGTTCTTAATTCACTTTCTGTGCCTCCTATTTTTCTAAATATTTCCTCTTCTTATACGAGTTTTATCAATTATCGCACTTTGTCAGACTTCTTTTATTACAATTTCTCTCCTGGTATGGTCGGTGCATGGTTCGACTTGTAAGCCCCCTTATAAGAGAGAAAAAGATTTTTAGTATATATGTATGTACATCCCCCTTGCAATCCCCCACCCCTTTCCCCCTTTCCGTGGCATGGCCTTTCATTTACTTTACTCCCTGAGTTACTTCTTCCATTTATTTTCCTTCCCTCCATATGGTCCTTTCCTTCCTTTCTCCTCCCCCTTTCTTTCGCCAGGCTAACCCCCTTCCCCCAGTCATCTCACCCTGCTCTTTGACTGCTAAACGCTTTTGATACTATCTAAAATAGAAAATTTAAGACCAACGGACTAGAGTAATGAAATGAGGAAACACATCTTTCCCATAGATTCGATGACGCCTTCTACAAACTTTATTATATAAGAGACCAATCACTTTATTCAGGGGAATATACATTCGCAAACACCTACGCCTGACCCTTGATTTACTAAAACTATTCAATTATATCTACTTTTTTTGTTGCTTCAATACAACTTCGTTGGCACAATAAAAAAATAAATACATTTATAAACATATAGATAGATGAAAGAAAATTAAAAGTAAATCAATAAACAAAACAAACAGATAAGTAGAAATACAAACAGATAAATAAAAATAAACAAATATATCTAAAAAAGATAGAAACTAAGCAACAAATTAAAAAGTATCCAAAAATGAAATAATTAGATAAATTCCCAGGGATCTACTGTATACAAATATATATTGCATACTCGTGAACGAAAAACATACTCGCATACTTTCCAAAGGTCATGGATCAGGTTCGAATTTTCATAATTGTACCTTCCAAAGCTAAAAGACATTACCTCCTGAACGTGATGATGGATTTTCTTTTAGCTGACAGTAAATGATAAAATCAAACTGAGTATAGCATCCGAAGTTATAGGAGTTCAAAATTGCATAGTTTCTTTTGACTTACAATGTATAAACTGACTAAAGCGCAAGAATGTAAAGATACCATATATTAAATCTTTCCTTGCGCCTAATATTTTATCTTCTTTCAAGTTATTCCTGAACGAAATGTACGATAGTACCTGCCAGAGAAAGTTCCGCGAAATGGAGTTTGAGAGAATGAACTTCCCGTCACCCTAAATTCAAGTACTCTATCTCCAGGCCTTCCTTGAGATCTCTATCAACTTCCGCTATGCCCTTCCCCTTCTTTTTTACATTAGGAGAACTGACAACAGGAGATTGCTCCGCTCCACCTATTATCCCCTGATATAGGAACATATCCACACTAATATAGCACCAGACAGTAGTCCATTGTTTCTTCCCAAACAGGGTTATGGAAGGACACATGAACCTATGCCAGTGCTGGCGACTCTGGGGCTGCTGGTTTCCAGTTAGTAAATTTTGCATTGTGTTATAAGGAAAAGTACGTTTGACAAGCTTATCATCAGACATTACTGGGCAATCCTCAGACTTTCTTCTCGTGGATAGTTGCAGGAGTCAACATTTGAAAGCCTTCAGCTGTAAACAAATATTTAATTTTTCCCGAATGTACGGAATGGTGGGGTCAATAACATGCATCATTAATGACATAGTCTAAACCCACGTCTCATGTTAATAGTTGAGGTATTATTTGCTATCCATTAGCTTTAGTGCAAATATGTTACTGCTGATGACGTAATCGAAAGCGAGGTAGTCTGGCATTCGCTTAGTTATGGTTTGAAATCCCACACTTTCCTCCAATTCCTAGCAGAAACTGTTACCTCTCACAATAGTTCAAGCACATAAGGCAAAGGTGACACCTTCGGACACAGACAAGCACCTCCTGGTGTAAGCCTTTCAACTTCTATGTTAATATGAATTCTTATTAAAGCCCCCCTGGGTCCGATTTTACAGGGATTACTGAAATCACGTTCAAGGCTTTCAGGTGACCTAAAAATGACCTCTTGTATGACCTTATATCACCTGGTGAAAAGGAAAGAGCTTTACTAAACTGAAGAAACGTTACTGAAACAAATTGGTTTAACACCCTATTCTCTCTGAGGAGAATCTTTCAAGCTGTCTTTTTTCTTTCCCGTGTTAAATCACGTTCAAAGCTTTCAGGTGACCTAAAAATGACCTCTTATATGACCTTATATCACCTGGTGAAAAGGAAAGAGTTTTACTTAATTGAAGAAACGCTACTGAAACAAATTGGTTTAACACCCTATTCTCTCTGAGGAGAATCTTTCAAGCTATCTTTTCTCTTTCCTGTGTTAAATTATCTTTCCATTTCTACTCCCTTTCTCTCCCCACTCTCCATTTGTCTTCTCATGTCTAATCATATACTCCATATTTCTTTTAGTTCCCTTCCACTTTCCTCCATTTCTTCTTCCTGTATTTCTACGTTTTTTTTTTCTTTGCCCTTCATCCTCTTTGTTCCTATTTCTTACTTTACTTTTTTGTCTCCATCCCCCTGCTTTCCAAACCCTCCTCTTTCCTCCCTCTCTCTTTTTTTTCACTTTCCTTTTTTACTTGGTCATATTCAAATATTTGTGTTTCATTCTTCCCTTCCTCTTTCCGCTTATTTTAGTCTCTACCTCTTCTCCCTCCTGTACTCTCCGTTATTCATTTCTCGCTCCTGTTTCCTCCATCTCTCTTTGTGCTCATTCTCTGCCTAATTAACTTTTCAATAGATTCTCACTTGTTTTGCCTGGAGTTAGATCATTTCATTCAACCTCATTATAGTAAGAGGTAATAGCTATGATTGTGTTAGGATGCTATGCTGTATATTATTGTACATTGTACTTGTATGTTGCTTCTCCTCTCAATCGCCTACTATGTTGTATATTATCGTACATTGTACTTGTATGTTGCTTCTCCTCTCACTCGCCTCCTATGTTGTATATTATCGTTCATTGTACTTGCATGTTTCTTCTCCTCTCACTCGCCTCCTATGTTGTACATTATTATCATTGTATATATTATTAGTATTTTATGAATATGTATGTAATAAGAATCAAATGTTATACTCGCTCATTCGAGAGTTCCCGCCTAAGCTTGGCGGCAGGCAGTTCAGGGCTTGTACTCCTTATATACACACGTCAGTGATTATAGTATACCGCTGAACTAACTTTGACTATCATTTAAAATAGCCACACCCGGTACAATGATGACGTGTTGTGGTCGGTACAGGTTAACTCGGGTCAGCTCAGGTTGGTTCATTCCAAAGGGTTACCGATTACAATGAGTTACAATGATGAAGCATAATGACGAGGTTGGATAAAGAAAAACAGCAACTAAAGTGTCTAAGTAAATTCTAGAACTTCGAACAAGAGCATTTATATTTGAAACCAAACTGGCTGTCATCTATTGGACAGTTGTTTTCTAAGTGATGTTCTATGGCATCATCGATAATCGTTTTCGTTTTTCTTTTCTCTGTGATCAAGGCCTGTAGTTCTGTGACTTTTTTTATAACTTTTTAATATAAGAGTATTGTTTGCTAATTTTCATTTTCTTGGTACCTCCCTGGTCTTCAGAGATTTATATTTTCTAGAAAGAGTCATTCGGATAGTAATTTCAGACTTACGCTTCTTAAAGTTTCTTGAATACCAACCATCTAGCCCAGATAATTTATTAACTTTGATATTTTCAATACAACTTCCATTTTCTTATTTGGTCTGTGAATTA
>NC_134817.1:40578010-40580510 GCF_046742065.1 Oratosquilla oratoria | reverse complement strand
TCGAGTCCATGTATAATTTTGGTCATTCTTCTCTGTACTGATTCTAGTGAATTGATGTCCATTCTGTAGGACGGAGACCAAAAATGTACCGCATAGTCAAATATGGGTCTAACTATCACTAGAAAGAGTTTAATAATTATCTCTACACTTCTATTCGTTACCGTCCTAGCAATGAAACCTAATGCTCTGTTAGCTTTATTCCTGGCGCTAATGCAATGTTTCCTGGTTTTAAGGTCCGGACTCACCAGAGCTCCCAAGTCCATCTCGCACTCAGATTTTTCTAAAAACGTGTTATCTAAGATGTATCTATTTTTGGGGTTGTGTAGCCCTACGTTTAACACGCTACACTTAGAGATATTGAAGTTCATTTGACATTTCTCCGACCATGTTAACAATTTATTAAGATCATCCTGCAGAATCTCTGCGTCGTCTTCTGATCCAATTAGGCGTCCTATTTTAGTGTCGTCCGCAAACTTACTAACATCACTATTTATCCCATCGTCTAAGTCATTTATGTACATAATGAACAACAAGGGACCCAAAACCGAGCCCTGGGGGACCCCGCTAATAACACTGCCCCACCTAGATTTTATTCCATTTATGGTGACCGGCTGTTTTCTGTTACTAATCCAAGCTCTAATCCATTCTGACACTTTTCCTCCTATGCCATGGGCTCTGATTTTATTTAGTAGTCTCTGGTGAGGCACCTTGTCGAACGCTTTGCTAAAGTCAAGGTAAATAACATCTTAATTTCCATTGTTATCTGACGCCTGTGAATCACGAATTAAATTATGCCCTTCGATGTGTTCTCTGAGTCTATTTACTATTATTGATTCAAGCATTTTTCCTATAACCGATGTCAAACTGATTGCCCTGTAGTTGCATATGGACGATCTATCTCCCTTCTTAAAGACAGGAACAACGTTTGCCTGCCTCTGAGCAGTTGGCACAAAACCAGTGTCCATACCTATTTATTTAATATTTCAGTTAACTGGTCGCAGGTATTCAAATTTACACTCCTTAAGCATTCTTGGAAAAATTTCGTCTGGACCCGTAGATTTTGTAGCTTTAAGTCTTTCAATCTGCTTGACTACTTCTTTACTAATGCTGATATTAGATAGACTACTTTCTTCATCCCCTCTGTAAATCGGATCGCAGTCAGGTACTTTATCTAACCTCTCATTAGTAAACACCGATAGAAAATAATTGTTAAACTCCTCACTCATTTATTGACTGCCATATAGTGCTATACACTGTTTCTTATCCTTCTTGAGAATTTAAATGGAGACCTTTTTGTTTCAAGTGTTGTGGGCAAACAGAAAAATTGAACTAGTTTTGTGTGTATTTACCTATTTGTATTATACGGGAAGGGGAGCTATGCTCGTGGTGACCATTTTTTGTATCTTGCAAGATCAAGTGTGTTCTTAAATTGTTGTATTGTGTTTGCACACACTATTTCTTCATTTAATTTGTTCCATACATCTATCACTCTATGTGGAAAGCTGTTCTTTTTCAGGCCTCTTCTGTACTTATTCTTTTTGAGTTTCATTACATGTCCTCTTGTTTTTCCTCTGTCCCTTTTTAATAGGTCCTCTCTATCAAGGCATTATTTTCCTTTCATAATTCTGTAGATGGTTATTAGGTCCCCTCGTTCTCTTCTTTGTTCCAGGGTTGGTAATTCCAGTTCGGCCAGTCTTTGTTCGTATGTTTAGGTTTGCAAATGTTAGAAAGACCAATTTTGTTGTTGTCTGCCCTTTGTATTCTTTCCTAATTTTCTTATATTCTTTTTTGTACTGGGTGACTATACCCAGCGCCGCCTATTCCAGTTTTGGCCGTATCAGTGTTTGTAATATTTATCTTGATCATTTCCTTAATCCCAGGTATTTAAAGGCCACACTTTATTGATCTCAACAAATTGTCTGTTTTCTCCCGACTAATTTATATTTATATGTTTATCCGGCCAACATAATTCTTTAGTGATGATTACTTTACTCCTAAGCCCCTTTCAGAATTCATTTTTTTATTTCTTTTCCATCAATTTTATACTATCCTGTTTATTCTCTTCCTTGCCTTTTTCCAAATTCAATTATATTGCACTTCTTGGTGATTGAATTCTACTTCGTTTTTTGTATCTCTTGCTTCACTGCCCGCTCTGAGACTTTGTTCAGATCCTTCTGCAATGAGTCAGCAGCTCCCTTATTTCGGAGTTTTATTCTCTTTAATAATTTTGCGTCATCTGCCAAAGCAGGTCCTGTAAACTATCAATGCCCTCATCCATGTCATTTACGTATGATAGCAAACATTATCGGAGCTAGTAATGACCCCTGTGGGACGCCACTACTCTTTTCTTCCCATTTTGAATATTTGTCTCTGAGCACCACTCCTCCATTTTTTCTTCCATGTCGAAGTCTTTCCATCCAATTCAATAGTTTTTTCCATGTATGCCTCCTATTTTTTCACGCGCAGTTTATATAGTAAATTTTCTGTGTGGTACCTTATC
>NC_134817.1:40555510-40565510 GCF_046742065.1 Oratosquilla oratoria | reverse complement strand
CGTCTTTATGATCCGCGTGGGAAAACTCATAGGTAGTATTCTTTCTTCCCACTACCGCAGGGGAGAGGGGCGAAAATAGAAACATATACTCAAAGAAATGGCACAGGACAGTATTAGAATGAGAGGGAGGCAGCATAACGTAGGAACAGTCAGTCGCAATATGGGGAGAAAGGGGCGTTGAGCAAGAGAGGAATGCCTGTGCAGCAAGGAAGGGAGAAGGCAGGAGATATGGGTGAATGGAGGATGGCGGTGTGTAGATGTGTGGCAACACGCTGCCACTGCTATAGTGTCCCCTAATTGCACATATCTTAACTGTACATAAAATTATTTATCTTTATCAATTCATTATATATGTCTATAAATAATACAGTATGTTCTAAATACTGTATCTCATATGAGGATGACTGTTATATTGTTAAATGTATTTATATATAGTTTCATTTGCATACGCTTTACAAAGCGTTTATATATTCATCGTGTATTATGTATGTCATGGCGGACGGGCAAATGGAATACAAGTCCTAAAACAGTTTTGAAGTTTGGATTACTCTTTCCTACTATTGGGACGATAAACTTCTACCCTGATGTGGTAAGTAACCTCATCAGATGATACTGTGATATAAGAGAGGGTGGGGTTTGGGGGATAGAGAGTGGTTATGCATGAATTGTATTTTGATTCAGCCCGAAGGGATTTCTCCCCGCCTTCTCTTTTTTTCTGGAGGTCACCAATTAAGTGAAGCGTCCTTGCAGTGGATGTGGTGTATATTGTTGGATAGCCTCTGACCCACGGCAGTGGGCTGGATAAAGAAGTGACCCATCATCCATGAGGAACTTAGATGAGAGGAAGGAAAGGATAGTGGATAGGAATGGATTGGATGGGAGTGAAATTGATAGGAGTGGGCATTTGCTTTTAAAATGAAAAAAGCTCTTGGTAAACAAATTATATTTATTTATCTATTTATTCATTTATTTCTTTGTTTACTTGTTTCTCTATTAATTCATTTATCTATTTATTTATTTATTCATTTTAAATATCTATTGATCCATTTACTTAGCAATTTATGTATTTATCTATCTATACTCTTGTCTACTTATTCATTAATCTATTCATTCATTTATTTATTTACTTATTCATCTATTTATTTATTAATTTATTTATTGTTTTTATACTTTTATCTATCCTTCATTTATTTATTAACGTACTTATTTACTTTTTACATATTTATTTATTCATGTCTTACTCTACTTTGTTTTCTTTTGCTTTGTTTGATTTTATTTTTTCTTTATTACCAAATAGTTGCTCCTGATAATCGTTATGTTGACCAAAAACATTTACGAATAGTGTCACCGGCTATAAGACGCTAATTTACAGATATCTATTATTCCTTTATTCCAACTGCCGACAACTTATCTTAATCGTATGTAATTCCTTCATTAGAAAAGTGTGTGAGATGTCTTCATTTTCCCACTGGAGAGTGAGACTATTTAGATTTTTCATATAAAAGTGAAAATAATTTGAACTTTTCTCAAGAAGTATGTCGAAGTATAAGTACGAATGTTGTCAGATCGTAAAATAAATTATTCAATTCGAGAGACTAACTCTGGTGATAATTTTCTTAATATTGGTTTTAGTCGCAGCTAAAATCACCAGGAAAATCATTTGAACTTTTCTCAAGAAGTATGTCGAAGTAGAAGTACGAATTTTCTGTCAGATCGTAAAATAAATTATTCAATTCGAGAGACTAGCTCTGGTGATAATTTTCTTAATATTGGCTTTAGTCGCAGCTAAAATCACCAGGCCTAAGCTCCTTCATGGTGCATTGCTATGGGGGAACACTTCGCCTTAGGGCTTTCGTCTTAGAGTTTGCAAATTATATCCAATCGGTAGCATGGAAGCG
This sequence comes from Oratosquilla oratoria, assembly GCF_046742065.1. Taxonomy (NCBI): domain Eukaryota; kingdom Metazoa; phylum Arthropoda; class Malacostraca; order Stomatopoda; family Squillidae; genus Oratosquilla; species Oratosquilla oratoria. The sequence goes on along the minus strand of NC_134817.1, from coordinate 40,563,612 downwards.
CAGTTGCTGGCATTTATAAGTAGCACAGCACTGAAATGATGATATTACACGTGTTAAGCGTGGGCTTACATTGAAAGGTGTCTTACCATTCCGCAATATTATTTTTTTCCAGAATAATTGATGTAGTGTGGTAACACAATACAAGTTAAATACCATATGAGGACGGAGCCTTTATTTGTACGACGTTTCGCTTATTACAGCTTTTTCAAGTACAAGTTGAGATTTTTTTTTTTATTCGGTAGATAATGTTTATTTACACACGAGCCTTTCTCCATTCGGAGGCCCGTAAGTGTTGAGCCGCTCTGTGTTCAGCTACTCCGGCGTTTTTGTAGTTATCTAGGCGGAGGGTATCCGACCAGGATGTGGGCGAGCCATTCTATGTTTTCGGTGATGTTGTGAACTATGTCGCCTCCAGCCTTCCAAGCTTCGGGGGCCATGGGGTTGAATTGTCTACCTCTTCTCAGGGCGATGGTGTGAGCGCACTCTAGTAGCTAATGAAGGAGAGGCTCTGAGGTGTTCATCCCGCAGTGGTCGCATTCCCTTTCCTGTTGTTCGATGATTTCCCAGCAGCACTTGTACCCCAACCTGAGCCTGTGGATGATCACGGCGAGTCCTCTGTCGGCGGTCTTGGTGGCGGGATGGGGGCACAGTTTGGTGGCCCTCTCGTACCACTTTGCGCTTGCTGATGCTGAACTTATCGTTTTTCTGTGGTTGGCTACCTTTGTTCGTTGTAGGTGGTCTCTGGCCCAGCTTTTGATTAATGTGGTTGATGGTTGGACTTGGATTTCTATGTGAGGATGGTAGCGTGTTGTCTTTGCCAGCTCATCTGCTCGTTCGTTTCCGTGTACCCCTATGTGGCTGGGTATCCAGTTGATGATGACTGGGCGATTTTGTCTGTTGTGTAGCTGCAGGAGGTAGAATATTGTTGTGATAATGTTTATGTTGGTGGGTATGTCCTTCTTCTGGAGTACTTGTGTCACCGCAAGAGAGTCTGTGTGTATGACCACCGGCCCTTGTAGTTGGCTTGAGTACTCCAGAGCTTTTTGCATTGCCACCAGCTCAGTCTGTAGGGTCGAGCAGTGGTCTGATGTGCGCCAGGCGGCGGTGTATGTTGCGGAGTATACTCCTGCACCTGTTATGCCGTTCTCCGGGTCGACAGTGCCGTCAGTGTAGCAGACAAAACCACCCTGGGCCTCCGTTGCCTGGATCGCTGTTCGTGCAGCGTCTCTCAGTTCCCCTAGTGAGCAGGAATTCTTTGCATGTGGTAGTTGTGTGTGGTTGAAAGTAGTTGTTGGGGATACCCACGGGGCTGGAGGTCGGTACTTCAGGCATGCCCTGTCTGGCTTCAGAGCCTTTAGGTGCCCTTCCATGCCTGTTGCGCGGATTTGGTCTCCTAGGTGTCCGATGTATGTATCTGGTCGTGGTAGGTCCGGGTGCGCCTCCAGGTGAGCCTTGAGTTTTGTCTTGAGATGTGAGTCCCTGTCGCTCAGCAGGGCCTTGGCTGCCGCGGTGCAGTTCCGGGTCTGAATCCTGGCCATCAGTGGTGGTATACCAGATTCCATTTGCAGGTTGCTTTTTCTGGTCCACATGGGAGCACCTAGGATGAGGCGAAGGGCGTTGTTTTGTGCAACTTCAAGTGATTCTTCCTGCTGTGATGTTAGATGTGATAGGACAGGTGCTCTATATTCAATAATGGGTCGGATGCAATACTTGTAGTAGTGTTCCAGTACCAGGCGGCTGGCACCCGCATCAAGTGATTGCATATATCTCATCGGAGCTGTCTTCGTTTTTGTCATTTGCTTCAGCTTCTGGATTTGAAGAGAGGATGACAAGGTTTTCTGCACAGTGACTCCAAGATAGGTGAAGTCATCCACCCACTCAAGATCTTGCTGGTGTATGGAGATTGGCCTTGGGTTTGCCATTTTAATAGCCATGGCTTTTGTCTTCCTTACGTTTATCTTGAAGCCTAGGTGTGTGCAGCTCTTTTGTATAGTGTTGAGTGCTTTTTGGGCATTGGTGCGGCAGTTGGGTCCCTTGCTAACGATGGCGATGTCGTCAGCATATATGAAGATCGCAACGTTTGCCCAAAAACCCTGACAATCATATATGTAGATCTCACCGTTTGCCTACAAAATGACATTCATTTTTGGAACTACCAACTTGGAAGTAGATTGTTGCCAGACAAGCTGGGCAATAAAAAGACACCACGGAAGACGATATATAGCAAAACAACTCCCAAACTCCGGGCCACCCAAAACGGTTATGGGTGTTTTTCGCTTATTCCCGGGGTTCAGGATGTGATAAAGTTATATTTCGGTGAAAGAAACGTTCACGCGACCCTGATTACACGTAATACGTGAAACCCGTTACGGACGTCACGGCATGATGCCACCACCATTGCATATGGCTTGAAAACATTGATACAATGGAAAACCTTCTTTATGGAGACTGATTAGAATGCAGAGCTGCTGATACGAGAACCCCAGACAAAAATCGAGCATGCTTTAAAGGAACGAACGAACACTTCTTGAACAAAACAGGGGTCATGTTTAACATCTTCGCCCTCACATAATCCCCCTTTACTAACCATGGCCGAGCAAAATTTTAAATATCTAAAACCTACCTTTGTGGTCATTTGTTGCCCACGGACGTCAAGTGGGCCTGTAATTCTCAACCTTTCCCAGTGTTCAATACCCCCCCCCTTCTTCCCTCTCCTCCCCTCCTCACCTCCTCCTCTCCTCCCTACCCTCTTCCTTCCCCCCTTCTTCTTTTCTCTCCCCGTTCCCTCCTTTCCCCTTATTTAATCTTAAGCATATGTATCTCAACTTGTACTTGAAAAAGCTGTAATAAGCAAAACGTCGTACAAATAAAGGCTCCGTCCTCATATGGTGTTTAACTCGTCAGTCACTTTCATGAAAACATAATACAGAAAAAGAACTCATTTCTCGAGAAACGAATGATCCGCTGTAGAAACTTATATATAATTTTATTGTCTTACGTCATTTTATCCTTTAGAAGTCTTACGGTCCCCATAGGGACAATTGAGTACATCTATTTCCTGCCACAGGCCATATACTGCCCTTTGACCCTAGTTCATGCTACAGCAACCATTTCAGTGGTAATTATTCTTATTACTTTGTCATCATTACTTTTGATATGTTAAAAATAAATACTAGAATCAATTTATCTTAAGATATGCTTGTTCCATTACATCTTCAACAGCCGAGTTGCTCTTGAAAGTTTTGTATAAGGAGGGACTTATGGTTAAACGAGGATACAACAGCCGAACTTACTATCTTCAATGTCACCCTCACCCGGACTCCCAGCTGTACTTGATGGACCTAAATCTTAACAACACTTCCTTCCTCATATTCTGATTCGTCAAATCAATATATTTTACAGGCTCAGTTATGCTCTGAGCATCTTAGCTAACCGGGTAACCCCAAGTTTGTGTAGCATTAGCATCTAAATTAAGAAGTGCCTGAGGGTTGGCCCGTACCATAAGTTAGGCAATTAGCAGGTATCCTTGCCTCTGATCCTCGTATTTAGCCCTGCCCATATACGGTGTTGGACGCCAAGCCGCTACTCAGTGTTTAGCTACTTGGCCAAGAGGATGATGGTAGTGTCGCATTATCTGTTTATTTTGACAGTTCTAAGGTAATATATTTTTGATGAGTGAAAAAAAAATCGTACAAAAAGACATCTAACCCAACCTGGTAATTTTATTCACTTGAAGGGTGTATTTATGATGGAATATATGTTAGAAGGATTACTGGGAAGAGGTTAAAATCCGATGTACTGGTTTGATTCTTCCGAAGAGTTTCTATGGTAATGTCCAAAGTTATTGACCTCGGATAATAACTATTTCATTAGTTTATGTTTATGAATCATTTGGTCACGTGATGCTTAGGCAGTGAGGCTCTTTAGACACTGAAATGGCCTGTCTGTGTGTGAGAAAACTGAGTGACGAAGTCATTACTCTCAAGAAATGAATTTTAGACGAAATACAAGTACACAGGGGAACCTCGTTATGTACAAAACGTTTTCAACCTCAACCAATTGGAAATTATGTATTTTTTATGGCTGCTGCCATATGTTTTTATTCAAATTCAACGAATTCAAATCCCCCTTTACGATTCAAGTAACTAATTAGAGTCTGGTGCTATCTATACGTGGCGTGCGTATGTGCTAGCTTCAGTGAATGCGTGCGTGCATGGGTGTGTGTGTGTGTGCAAGTGCATATGCCTGTTCGAATAGGTGCGAATGCATGTGTGTGTGTGTGTGTGTGTGTGTGTGTGTGTGTGGGGTGTGTGGTGTGGTGTGTTGGTGTGTAGTGTGTGCTGGGTGGTGCGTCCTTCGAACAGTGTTGTGTGTGTGTGTGTGTGTGTGTGTGTGTGTGTGTGTGTGTGTGTGTGTGTGTGTGTGTGTGTGTGCGTGCACGCGCGCCCTTGTCTGTACGTGTCTGCGTCTGTGTTCGTTTGTGAGAGTGAACGATCTAAAACACAAAAAATATTAATGATATGGATATCCATTTACTTCGCTATCAATAGCTGTATAGAATAAGACTAGAGCGAAATTAAATTTGGTGAGAAGCAACATTCTCTTATGAATATACAGTACAAAACACATTCTTTAGCTACTCACTCTGGCATGATGCTATGTTGTTTGTCTTCATCAGAGGGACGCCCGTAAAAGGCACCTTCATGAAATTCAATGATAAGAACACCTTTGAAGTATGGCTCTGCTTTCTTATGTTGACTCTTCGGTGGAGCTATCAGGTGTTGCACGAAAGTCTTTGATCTTATTTTACGAAAACAAAAGAAAACAAAAACCGCTTCTTCTATTCCGTACTGAGAGGCACTTTTTCATTTTATTCCTGCTGTCACCAAGCTGTCTTATTCATCTCCATGTTATTTACTTGATAGACCAACTCAATCAAACCTTTTCGTATTGGATGAGACTTCCTCTTCCAGCTTATTCTAATTATCTCTGGGACTCTCTTCACCCTGAATCAAAAGTATAAATCAGATCAGAATTAGTTTTAAATTTCAAGTTAAAGAATATCTAAAAAAGAAATATGAAACATAACAAGAATAGCCGATTCATTTCGATTTTAAAAATGGAATTATACAAGTTATCAGAGGAAGTTTTCTAATGTTGCAAGAAAAAATAAATCTTAGTTTACATAACAGAAAGTTGTCATATATACCATTTATTATGAAAACATCAGTGATGCATCTCTGTTTTTGTTGTTGATATCTGTATGATTAAAAAGATGACGTATAGTTAACTCAACGATATTGACAGAGAGAATACAAATAATTGTCAGAATGTAGCTGAGATCCAATGTACGAGCAATCAGTTCTTGAATATTCTCTTTCTTGATTGCCATTTCTTTTCACTACTACGGAATGTAACATGAAAGTAAAGAAATACTGCATTTGCTTTTATTTTGTTTAATAATCATATTCGCAATGTTGCAAGACGGTGAGTAAACCTACTTAACTTTTATTGTTTACTACACGCACGACTTTGAACAAGGGACAAAAGAACAAATTAACTGCAGTTGCAGTTACATATGGGGAAGTTACGAGTAATTGATAAATATTTCAAATGTCATTGAAAGCAAGGTAAATATTTAAGGAGTTGGACACTTATTTCATCAATGTGTTTATGCTTTAGTTCGCTAACACACACACATACACACACACATACATACATACACACACACACACACACGCACACACACAGACACACACACACACACACACACACACACACACACACACACACATACACACCCACACACACATACACACACACACACACACACACACACACACACACACACACACACACACACACACACACACACACACAGCACACACACACACACACACACCACACACACACCCACAGCCACACAAACACACACACTCACACATCACACACACACTACACGCACACACACACACACACACACACTTCACACACAAACAAAAACACGCGCACACACACACACACACACACACACACACACACACACACACACACTCACACACACACACACCCACACACACACACACACACAACACACACGCACACACACACACACACACACACACACACATCACACACACACACACAACTCCACTCACACTCACTCACAAAGGATTACAACGGATTAAAAGGCGGAGCATGGCCGACAGGAGACCCTTTTGGTCCATATTTAGGTTTGGAATGCGAAAAAAAATAAACCATAATAGTATATAGAATGATAAATGAAACACTATAATAATGTAAAATAAACAAATAAGAATACATACAATAAATGCCATAGGTATTAGTTAAATAAATAAAACAAACAGGTAAATAGTGAATAATAATAAATTGACTATATAACTAATAAAAACATGAAAATCAGACAGGACAAATTATAACAAAACAAAAACAAATAATATAAAGTAATAATTATAATCATTACCAGCATCTTTGCTTAGGTGTTTATTCTTAAATGAATTCTTAAAGCTTCGAACTGAACTAACATTGCCACTACCTTGGTGGCAGGAAGCTTTATTACCATTCAGTCAACAACACGGTTAGCAAAGTTGTTTCCTTACCTACTTCCAAATTGAATCTATTTCCGGACAGTTTGAGACCATTGTATCTTGTCTGATAATCATTTCCCCAATGTGAAAATGTTGGTCACTTTTGATGTTGTCAATTCCCTTTAAAAATCTAAAAGACCTGTATCAATTGACCTCTGAGTCTACGCTTTTTTAGGGAAAACAGAGTTCATATGTTTTTAGTCGATTTTTCGTATGATTTTATTTTTTGATATTTGGAATCAGTTTTGTGGCTCGCCGTTGTAACTTTTTCCAGTCTGGTCAATGTCTTTAATGTAGATTCGGTGACCATACGGAAACAGCATATTCCAAATGTGGAACGAGAACTAACGATTTATATTAGCCTTCGTTAATGATGTGATGGACTTTTGAAGAATCAAAAGATCGCCCGCAATTGAGTCCCTAGAATCTTATTTGCTTTCCCAGAGGCTGAAATACACTGCTTGGATGATTTGAGGTCGTTACTGATAATTACGCCGAGATCTTTCTCACTATCCACTTTTGTTAACGAATTTCCAAATAACTTGTAATCGTATTTACTGTTATTTTTACCTATGTTCATTACCTTGCATTTACTTGTGTTAAATTTCATTAGCCACTTTTCAGACCATTGCTGTAATTGATCTAAATCTTCTTGAATATCTAATTGGTTTGAGTGATCATTTGCCACTCCGCACAGTTTTGTATCATCAGCAAATTTGGAAACTGAAGATTTTAGTCCGTGGTCTATATCATTTATATATACTATGAATAGAAGTGGTCCAATAACGGAACCCTGAGGAACTCCACTTCTAACATTTTTCCATCTAGAAGTTTTTCCATTTAGAACAACTCTCTGTTTTCGACCATTCAACCAATTACTAGTCCAACCTAATAGGCTACCACTTATTCCGTGTAAAGCTAATTTAGTAAGTAGTCTTTCGTGTGGGACGGTATCAAAAGCTTTTTCAAAGTCTAGATATACTAAATCTATATTGTTTCTTTTGTCATAATTCGAGATAACTGTGTTGTAGAATTCGAGTAAGTTAGTCACGCAAGAACGTTTCCGTCTGAAACCATGCTGGCTATCATTTATAAAACGGTTACTTTCTAAATGATGTTTGATAGCATCTCTGATGATAGTTTCCATTATTTTTCCTACGATTGAAGTCAAACTTATAGGCCTATAGTTATTTGGCTTCTTTTTGTCACCTTTTTTGAATATGGGAGTAACGTTAGCTAGCTTCCATTCTCTTGGGATATCTCCGGATATGATGGATTTCTTGAAAATAATTTCTAATGGAACAGCAATCTCATTTTTCATTTCCTTTAAGATTCTTGGATGCCAACCGTCAGGCCCTGGTGTTTTATTAACTTGAGTTTATCTATACACCTTTTAATTTTTTCTTTTGTTATATTTACCGTAGTGAGTAAGTTTACTCTAGACTTTTCACACACACACACACACACACACACACACACACACACACACACACA
>NC_134817.1:40545510-40550510 GCF_046742065.1 Oratosquilla oratoria | reverse complement strand
GACCACCACATTATCCAGAAGAATCAACATGCACTTACAACACGGAGGACCTAAGCAACACCACTGGACCCAGCACCGACGCCACCTCAATAGGGAGACTATGGTCAAAAACACCGAAGTAGTGGCAAAAGAAGAGGACCCAGAGCGCCTGGCTATCCTGGAGGCCATCTGGATAAAGTAGCTGCAACCTGCCATTAATGGGCAAGTAAATGACTTCGCTCTCCTCCCTAGCATGAAACCTGTTCGGAGGAGCCAAATGGACAACTCCAAGGAAATCGGAGTCTCCTCCACAGAGGCCTTCTATTCCCCGCCAAAGGGAAGAACGTCCAGCCATACATCGTTCTCAAAGACTGAGAATAAGATTGATGCCGAACCTAGGAGTGATCTCTCCAAGTACAATTTCCTCCAACCCGTGATCTTTCCCCATGTTAAGTGGTCATATATATGACCTCCCCCAGTTAAAACACGGTGACTTCTCCCCGTGCTTTTCATTCCATTTAAGATATGCTCCCTTTTTCTTTCTCTTCACTCCAACTGACGATGCAGAAAGATCTGCAAAACGTCTTGATATTTTATTTGTTCTGCTTGTATTTTGTTTTTGCTATATCTTTTCTAACCATTTTATTGTATTTTGTTTGTTGTGTGCTGTATTTTTATGTTCATTATAACTGTTATGTTTCCTATGAGTTTTGGAAATTTGATTTACTCCCTCTCATCCTACTTTACATATGTATATGCAAAGTAGACCACTTGGAAAAAAGAAACTAACGAAGCAGAGCGCTTTCGTATATTACATCTTCAGTGCAACAAGTACATAGAAATGCATAGATAATATATACAAGAAAAAAGGAACAAGGACAGTTTGAATAAGGGTAGCGGACAATTACCCCCTGGAGGGCGGAAGGTCAATGTCAATACACTAATGATGGTGGGGCGACATTAGGTCACAGTCGCCAGGGTCAATGCTTCCACTAATGATGATAGGGTGACATTAGGTCATAGTCGCTGGGTTACATTTTACCTGATATTATATTACTAATTTCTTGACAAATAGAATGATCAAGTTTATATAAGCCCTTTTGTAGGTTGGTATTTTGATCACTGGTGGTATGAATCAAACTACACTCTATTAAGTTTCTTGCTATTATGTTGTTTGTATAATAGATTGCCTGGGCATTACCCCAATCAACTGGATGATTATTTAATTCGATATGCTTGAATATTCCACTAGAATTATTGCCATCCCTAACATTTTTCTTGTGTTGTTCAATTCTAATGTTTAAGGGTTTGGCAGTTTGACCTTGGTAAAATTAATTACACTTTTTTTTTTTTTACATAGGTCAAACTGCCAAACCCTTAAACATTGGAATTGAACAACACAAGAAAAATGTTAGGGATGGCAATAATTCTAATGGAATATTCAAGCATATCGAATTAGATAATCATCCAGTTGATTGGGGTAATGCACAATCCTCCACACAAATATGTACAGACGACATAGTTCCTAAACAGTAGGGAGTTTTCACAATTAAATAAAAATGTTTATTGCAGTCAGGAACTATACATAACGATACTGACATATATTTCAACATTTGGTCAAATTATACAATCATTTTACATATACATGGTTTCCTCATTACAAAGGTTGTCATAGTTTGTGGCAACACTAATTTCATAAACATGAATAATATTTATGGACACATACAATAGTTTGTTTAATCATGGTAATTTTTGTTATAAAAATACTATGCACGTTAAGGGGGCACCACAGTAGTGGCATGTTACCACACCATACATGGTGAACGGTACTCGGCCATAAAAGAAGAATTGAAACAAACTTTTAATATCTTTGAACTGGCCTGCCCGCAATAATATCAAATAAAAATAATCAATATTTCAACATTTGGTAAAATTATACAATCATTTTACATTTACATGCTTTCTCATTACAAAGGCTATCATAGTTTGTGGCAACATTAATTTCACAAATATGAATAATATATATGGACACATACAATAGTTTGTTTTATTATAGTAATTTTTGTCACAAAAATACTATGCACGTTAAGGGGACACATCAGTAGTGGCATATTACCACACCATTCCCAACCTAACTTTAACCCTTAACCCTAGCAAATTTGTTTATGAAATACTAGCCAAATTAACCGCGCGTTGGTGCGAGTTCGTGAATCATCCCTAACCTAACCATATCCTACCTAACTTTAACCCTCAACCCTAACCAAAATATATTTTTAAATGAAACATAGTTATCCAAGTACCTGGAGTGATAGGGTATCAGAATATATATGGTTATGGGGGTCTATATGCAAAACCCTAGGAGGAGTTAGTGAACATCTAAACAAACAAACAAACAAATGAAAGATAGTAATCGAAGTACCTTGGGTTATAAGGTTTCAGAATATACATGGTTATAGGGGTCTATCTGCAAAAACCTAGGAGAAGTTCGTGAATAATCTCTAACCTAACCATATCCCACCTTACTTTAACCCTTAACCCTAACCAAAATATATATTTTTTTGAAAATGAAATATAGTTATCCAAGTACCTAAAGTGATAGGGTATCAGAGTATATATGGTTATGGGGGTCTATATGGAAAACCCTTGGAGGAGTTCCAGAACAAACAAACAAACAGACAGATAGACAGATGAAAGATATTTCTCCAAGTATCTTGGGTTATAAGGTTTCAGAATATATATTGTTATAGGGGTCTATCTGCAAAAACCTAGGAGTTGTTTCTGAATAATCACTTACCTAACCATAGCTCACCTAACTTTAACCCTTAACCCTAACCAAAAATAACTTTTTATTTTTTTATGAAATATAGTTATCAGGACACCTAGGTGTCAGGAAGACCTTAAAAAGAGTAAGTGCTCATTTTCATTGGCCTACTTTGATCAAAGATGTCACAGATTATTGTCGTGCTTGCCCCACATGCCAGTTGGTAGGTAAAAGCAACAAACCAATACCTGTAACTCCTTTGCACCCCATTCCCGCTATAGGAGAATCTTTTTCCAAAATTTTGATAGATGTCGTAGGACCTCTTCCTCCTTCTAAGAAAGGATTCAAATATATTCTCACCATTATGTGTTTAGCTACCAGGTATCCCGAGGTTATTCCCCTCAAAGATACCAAAGCAAAGACAGTAATCAAATCACTGTTGAAATATTTTACGTTAGTAGGTTTCCCTGTTGAGATCCAAAGTGATCAAGGAAGTAGTTTCCTGTCTAAATATTTTAAGAAATCATTGTTTGAGTTAGGTGTCATGCACACCACCTCCTCACCTTATCATCCACAGTCTCAAGGCGCCTTGGAAAGATTCCACGCCACTTTGAAACGCATGATTTGCAAGTTTATACAAGAACAGGAGAAGGATTGGGAAGAAGGCCTCCCCTTCCTTTTGTTTGCTGCTAGGACTGCTGTTCAAGATAGTTTAGGTTGTAGCCCAGCTAGTCTACTCTACGGACATGATGTCCGGGGTCCTCTCAAGATGGTAAAAGAGAAGTGGATGGAAGAAGACGTCCAAGTCCCGTCCCTCTAGTATCTCTCTCAAATTCAAGAAAGACTGATAGCTGCCTGGAAGATTGCCAGGGAGAATCTAGAAAATTCTCAAAGGAAAATGAAGGTAAAGTACGACCGAAAGGCTAAACCACGAAGTTTTTCTCCAGGAGACCAAGTGTTGGTCTATCTCTCAGTAGCAGGTGAGCCCCTTATGGCCAAGTACCAAGGGTCTTATACTATTTTAGAAAAGACCAGTAGCTTAAGTTACATTATTCACACTCCGGATAAAAGAAAAACTAAGAGGTTAGTACATATCAATACTTTAAAACCCTTCTACCACAGAATACCCATTGCCAGCCATACTACTGTTGGTATAGAAGAGACGGAGAGATTTTTCCCTCAGCCAGAACTGCCTCTTCAAAACTCCAAGATATTAGAGGACCTCGACTCTAAGGTAAACCACTTAGAACCTTATCAGCGATGTTCATTGAAGAAACTACTTCTCAAATTCCCTTCCCTATTCACTGAGAGTCCGAGACAGAGATAGTTCAACACGAGATATAGTTGATCTTGCAGGATCCTATTAAACTGCCCCCATATCGGTTAAACCCGACCAAGATAGAGTGCCTACGTAAAGAGGTAAATTCTTTGATTGATCAAGGTATTATAGAACCTTCACATAGTCCTTGGAGTTCACCATGTATTTTGATTTCTAAATCTAACAATACTTACAGGTTAGTAGTTGATTACCGAAAGGTAAATGAGAAAGCTAAGGCTGATGCTTATCCCTTACCTCGGATTGAGGATATCATAGATAACTTAGGGACAGCTACCTACCTCACTAAATTAGATTTCTTGCATGGGTTTTACCAAATAAGCCTCCACCCTGATGCGAAGGAAATTACTGCCTTCGTGACCCCTGACGGTTTATACCATTTCAACATTATGCCTTTTGGTTTGAGAAACTCTCCTGCAACCTATCAACGTTTGATTAACTCACTTATTACAGGTTTGCCAGGAGTAAGGAGTTATTTGGATGACATCATAATCTACAGTAACACGTGGGAGGAGCATTTAACCCAACTTTATAATTTCCTCAGCAGAGCTGATCAAGCTCGCCTCACCTTGAACTTGGCCAAGAGTGAGTTTGGACAAGCCCAGGTGGCTTATTTGGGACATGCAGTCGGCAACTCCATGGTTCAACCCCTGGACCTCAAAGTGAAGGCCATTACCAACCTACCTAGACCTACTAACCGCAGGGAAGTAAGGAGAGTATTAGGTATGTTTGGTTACTATCGACGTTATTGCAAAAATTTTGCAGAGATAGCTGAGCCCCTGACTAATCTACTGAGAAAGGACCAACGGTTTCAGTGGACCCCGACATGCGACCGGGCCTTCGCGCAACTTAAATCCCTATTAAAGCATAGTCCAGTGCTGATAACCCCAGATTATACTCTGCCCTTTCATCTCTATACAGATT
>NC_134817.1:40520510-40523010 GCF_046742065.1 Oratosquilla oratoria | reverse complement strand
CTATTCTTTCTTTCTTTGCTTTCTTGCTCCCTCTCGTTTTCGTTTCATATTTTCTTCTTACCCTTCGTTTTTCTATCACCTTTGTTAATGTAGCTATAGTTCCTCTTTTATCTATGCTTTTTGAAAGCTTCATCCTTCCTACCCACTTCATTATTTTTCCTTAAAATGTAATTCCAGTGAATATTGCGGAGAACTACTGCCATTGTATGTGGTCATTATCCCTCTACAGCTCACTTGCATATTAATATTTCTTCACCATATGTTAATCATATCTACCTCACTTGTATACACTTGTGCTCGCCACCTAAAGCGTATCAATTCTCCTCTCCGTCTCCTTTTCTCTTCCATACTTGCATCATTCCAATACCTTTATCTGTTTCTTGGTAATTCAGTAACCTTTTATTTCAGCTTTCAGGCACGTGATTTCATTTTGCTACCAGAATCTTATTCTTGTTCCCTGCTATGAAAATACGTGCCTTATTTGCCTAATTATCTTAATTTTTGCTCTATCTTCCTACATGTTACCATTTTCTTTTCATGCATAAGAGAATTATTTCTATGCCTTTCCTGCGACATTGGATTTTTCTTTTACTAAAGAATTTTTTCTCCTTGTTGTCTCCAAATATTTACATTCGTAAGGGCAAGAGCAGTATTTTTTATCTTATCTGGAAAAGGATAAGCTTCGATGATTAAGCCTCCGCCAACGCTAGACCCACTACTTCGTCCGAAACTGCTACCGCCTTCTCTGCCGCTTCTTCTTCAAATCACCAACAATAACATTCGTACCACCACTGGCTGCGTCACTAACACAACCAACGCCATTATTACTACAACTACCATCACCACCACTGCCACCATCAAAACCACCACCAAAAACACCATCACTACCACCACCATCATCACCACTAACATCACCATAACCATCACCAGCAATAACACCACTACCACCACCACCATTACCATCACCATCATCACTACCACCACCATTATCATCACCACCTCCACCATCGCTATCACCACCACTATCACCACCATCATCACCACCATCACCACCAACAACATTACCATAACCGCCATCACCATCATCTCTTCCACTACCACCACTACCAACATTACCATCACCTTCACCACTATAACCACCATCAGAACCACCACCATCATCACAACCACCATCACCACCATCACCATAACCACCACAATCATCAATACCACCACCAACATGACCAGCACCAGCACCACAACTAACAACCATCACCACAGCAACCACCACAACCATAACCACCACCATCATTAATACCATCACCAACATGACCATCACCAGCACCACAACTAACAACCATCACCACAGCAACCACCACAACCACCACCACCACAACCACTAACACCAGTATCAACATCGTCATCAGCATCACTACGACTATTGTCACCACCAGCACTACCGTCACCACGCGTGCCACCGTCACCAACCCTAATACCATCACCATCATCACCACCTTGAGAAGAACACAGAGTCCTTTTCTTTGCAATCACTCTCACCCCCGACTCCATTTCCTCTTGCCAACATTCTCTTCTCCGAAGTAGTTAACACACTCATTTCCCTGTTACACGGCAATCACTTCCAGATATGTCCGTCCTTCCAGAACTTTCCTCTTGTAGGTGTCATAGAGAGAAGGTCTTTTCTCTTAACAACCTAGTTTGCAACCTAACCCTTCATTCCCTCGCCCGCCCCCGCTGACTCTGCTGGCTCGCTTCTCAGCAATTAGTTCCTAAAACTTGGTCAAACTTTTCCTACTCCGCCCAGGGACCAATCACTTCCCGCCGTGACCCCAACACTAATCCGTCGTCAAAGAAATGTCAAATTCAACACAAAAAGCCTTCCATTTTTACTTTTGTCTCCATTTACAATGGATTACAAAGGAGGAGCATTCCGATGAAAGACCATTTGGTCCATAGCTAGGTCGGATTCGGAAAACTATAATAATGACAAATAAATTAATAAATAGATAAATAAATAAATAAATAAATAAATAGATAAATAAATGAATAAAATAAATGAATAAATAGAAATAAATAAATAAATAGATAAATAAATAAATAAATAAATAAATAAATAAATAAATAAATAAATAAATAAATAAATAAATAAATAAATAAATAAATAAATAAATAAATAAATAAATAAATAAATAAATAAATGAATAAATAAATAAATGAATAAATAAATAAATAAATAAATAAATAAATAAATAAATAAATAAATAAATAAATAAATAAATAAATAAATAAAAATAGACAAACAAATAAATGAATAATAAAACGAACAAATGAATAAATTTTATAATATAAATAATAATAAATATAATAAATTAATAAGTAAATAGGCAAAGTTAGATAATAAATAAACAGGTGAATAGTAAATAATAATAAACGATAATCAAGCAAATGATAATAAACAAAAGGCAAATAATAATAAAAAGTAAACAAATAATATAAAATAAAT
>NC_134817.1:40510510-40515510 GCF_046742065.1 Oratosquilla oratoria | reverse complement strand
TAAGTAACCACTAGGAAAAGTAAACTAACGAAGCAGAGCGCTTTTGTATAATTACATCTTCAGTGCAGATACGAAGAAGGAATTATAAAATGAAGAAAGAAGGTACAGAATATATGACTAAGTGAGACATGGTGAGGAGGGTGTAGTGTTCTGTAGCCAACACGTGTAATTACCCCTTGAGGACCCGTGATCGCAGAGTACGGGATAAACAATAGTCACCCCTTAGAACATGCGTTCGACTAAACATGATTTCAACTAAATGTAATTAATATAAATAACAATGTTCACTGTAATAACTTAATTTATTTTGTAAATAAAATAAAACATATCCCTCTACATCCTGTAAGAAGCATATTTATGTATTGTAAATATATTTTGAATAAT
Source organism: Oratosquilla oratoria (assembly GCF_046742065.1). Taxonomy (NCBI): domain Eukaryota; kingdom Metazoa; phylum Arthropoda; class Malacostraca; order Stomatopoda; family Squillidae; genus Oratosquilla; species Oratosquilla oratoria. Next base: position 40,515,126 of record NC_134817.1, on the reverse strand, counting down.
TGTATACTAAAGACCAAGAATCCAGAATTTCGCCACAAATATTGTAAATACCATCATCGTCATTTCTAATAAACAGATCAGTCATGGGATTGACTATAAATACCCTAGCTTCTTTAAGGAAGAGTACCAAGCTGATTGCACCGAACACGGCAGTGTTCATCCCAAGGGTGCATAAGGGTAAATAAGCCGCGGTGATCATTGCGATCTTACGGGTGCCTTCTGATAAGAACATACTTGCCGTCGGCGCAGAGTGTGGAAACACTCATTCCAAATGTGCCCAAGGGAACCATACCACGGTAAACTAAATGGTGTGTTCTGACTCCCCACTATGAAAAACTTCCCATACCTTGTCCCTACGACTCGTTCCAGGCTGACCGTTTCTAACTAGCACGTTTGTAGTAACCACTACAAGGGCATTCGGAGAGGTAGTGGAAGAAATACACTTGACGTTTGAACCGTCCTGGTAACCAACAAGTATAGGACAATTGCTCATAACTTATATTACAATTTAAATAATTTTGAAATTTCATGGCAAATATACCTATCTAATATACACACACACATACACATTGATGTTAAAAACCCCATGACTTATTCTCTGACATGTACAGACACCCTTATACAACAACAAGAACACCCTGGTGGCGTAATTAGCGCACAGTAAAACAAACACTAAACCTTCTTTTCTTACTTCTTGTCTGAACAAAGCAGAGAACAATGACCTCAGGGACAGAGTACTAGCTTCTGAGGAGGATAATATGAGATGTATTAAAACCCAATAGTTTCTTAAACCTCTCATATGTATAAAAGTATATATTTTGCGTGAAATCTTGACCAGTCGTATATGAGGACTGTAGGTAGTTAATATTTTTCCGTAGGGAAAGAAAATGATACATGAGTATAGGTTGCTTATAAGAAAATATCTAGATTTATCACAGACAATTTTCTCACATGTGTCAAGGATATCAGTTTTCGTCGAATTCTATGATACAATATGAGTTAAAAAAAAGAAAAATGTGATCTTGCAGTATAGATTTATAAATATTGATTGATGTATACCGTGTTATTTTATGCATATAGCGGCAGTGTATTGATATATTTTCTTATACTGTATATTAAAAACTAGAGAAGAGATGCTAAGATGGGAAGGAGGGTGGAGGGGTGTGGAGTGTTTTCAGGGATGGAATGGGTGGGAATGATTTTATGCCTTTTCTTTTTTGGCTACCTCCCTAGTAAGGGGGAAAAAGCCTTGGTATATGTATGTAAAAACTTGTTGATTTTTTATTGACGATGACCTACGGTATGATTCTAAAGCTTCATGATTGTGTTATCTCACTGCAATAGTTACTATTATAATGAAAATATATAAGAAATAATATGATACTATACAGTGTTATTTATCTTAATACAGATACATTATACAACTATCAGGGAACTTTGGAATATATTCTAAACTACAAGTTCTATTATGGCTAGGGCTGCACAATTTCAATAAGACTGCTCTACATACCCTGTTGCCTCAAGGAAAATCTAAATATTCTATTTTGGCGAACTCCAGATGATTTTATTGAACTTTGGAAACATCAATATAGCACAAGTGTTAAGCAGAGCTTATAATATAGCATTAATTAGAAAATGTATTGGATATTAAAGTGTAGATAAAGAGCTTATACTACTTTTAAGGGTGCCCATTACCTACATTCTACTCCAGTGACTGAATAATAGAACTTTCGTCATGATTTTTAATCAATGCATCCAATTGCCTCCTTCACTCAAACAGTATTTACAACAGCTAATCAGGTACAGTTACGAATATCTTGGTCTAACGTGAAATTTATTTGTTAGTTGCTGAAGCGGACACTAGTTTTAAGACAATCCAACACGTGGTAGTACTTACGAGTATATTCGGATATTCGGAGAACTTTCCTACTTTTCTCTTTTTCCACTTCATGCTAATCTCATCAATTATTTTCGGTCGAAGTACTAATCTTACATATGTCACAAAAAAAAAAAAACAAAAAAAAAACGCCATTACATCATTTCACTCCATTTGTCCCTGTCTCAACTCTATATATAGGTACCACGTGGAACTGTTTCTTTAATTTCTGATGCATCCTTGGCACATTCTCGACAGCAAAATTATCCAAACTACTTGTGCTTGTTTCTCTCTCTCTCTCTTTCTCTCTCTCTCTCTCTCTTTCTCTCTCTCTCTCTCTCTCTCTCTCTCTCTCTCTCTCTCTCTCTCTCTCTCTCTCTCTCTCTCACCTCTCCATCAATTATTTTTTCATCCTTATCTATTTCCTCCTCAACCTTCTTTTTTCTCTTCCATTCCCTCCTTTACATTTTCCTTGCCCAGTCTTCTTTGTTCTTGATCTGTTTCGCACTATCTCTCCCATAACTTTTCCTCGTATCTCATTAAGATATTATATTTTTCTATTTTTTCACTATTTTCTTTTCATTCTCATTCCTTCAGTATTCCTCAACTTATACTTGCCCAGTCTTCTTTGTTCTTGATCTGTTTCGCACTCTCTCCCCCATAACTTTCCCTCGTATCTCATTAAGATATATTTTTCTATTTTTTCACTGTTTTCTTTTCATTCTCATTCCTTCAGTATTCCTTAACTTATACCACTCCAGCCTGCTTTTCTCTCTTTCTTCATTTCTTCATTCGATCTCATCCTCGCTGTGTATCTTTCCTCATCTGTCTTCTATTTTCCTTCCCTCTTCTTCTCTATCTTTCCTCGTCTGTCTTCTATTTTCCTTCCCTCTTCTCCTGTTTCTTTTTGTCCCTTCTCTATACTTTTATTTCTTTTTCTCACCCTTCCTTTTCTTCATCTCTACTATCTACTTTGCTTAATTTCATACATCCTTTAAATTCAATTCACTCTCCGTTTCCTCCTTTATACATTACTTTATCATATTTACATTTGCCCTTCTTTCTTTTTCTCTCATCTCTCCTCAATCCTTTCATTTTCTTTCTTTGCCTTTCCTCATCTTTACTCTTCTTTTTTCTCACCTCCTCTTCTACCCTCCATTCCCTTCCTTTACTTTTTATTACGCACCAATCTGAATCTGCACATTCTTACCTCACCTCGTCCTGCTTCACCCACCCCACTTTCGTTTTTATTATACCTTCGTTTTTCTGCCACTTGACTTTGAATAGGCGGGTTACTTTCCCTCCTCCTCCCGGAGCAGTGACTTGCTGGCCTTTTGTCTAAAATTTTTGTTTTCTATTTGTTTTCACCTTTTTTTCCCATGTAAAACGATTCCAAAATTCTCAATCACTCTGTACAGCTAAATTTTATTTCTTCATTCCCACTTTTTTCATACTTTACTTCTCTCCTCTTCCCGTCCCTGATTTTCTCTACAATTTCTTTCTTCGTTTCACATATTATCCTTCTGCCTTTACGTTTTTTTTATTTGACACTCTCAATGCTATTGACAACTTGAACATAATCTCTAGCTATCTCCAGGTAGTTTTATATAGGAAACAGAGACCCCATGTGTATGAGAAGAACTAAACTTAGCTTACCATTTCAAAATTTATCATTATTTCTCATATTTTGAACAGATAATTGTGTTTAGGTCAAGGAAATTCCTTGCATAGTAATAGGTTTAAATGTATGTAAAAATTCTGCATTCACTGAATCCTCAAATATATATACACACATATATATATATATATATACATATATATATATACATATATATATATATATATATATATATATAATAAAAACACTAGGAACGTGTGTTTTATAAATGCAAGGTAACCCCTTTATAAAATAAACAAACGGAACAGAGCGCTTTCGTATATTACATCTTCAGTGTTAATTACACTCTACCACTAGGCTCGGTTGTCTAAAATTTACACTGGATGTAATATACGAAAGCGCTCTGCTACGTTTGTTTATTTCTAATGTCGTTATCTTACAAAGGACAAAGGCGGAGCATGCCGACAGGAGACCTTTTGATCCATATCTAGGTCAGATGCGAAAAAAAATCATATTAATAATAAAATAATAAATAAAAACTATAATAATGTAAATAACAAATAAAATACATAAATAAATGCATAGGTATAGTTAAATAGTAAACAAACAGGTAAATAGTAAATAATAATTAATTGACATATAACTAATAATATATGAAAATCAGACAGACAAATGACAACAACAACAAAAAAACAAATGATATAAGATAAATTATAATCATTACAGCATCTTACTTAGGTATTTATCTAAATGATTCTTAAAGCTTCGAACTGAACTACATTGCACTACCTGTGCAGGAAGTTTATTCCATTCATTAACTACACGGTTGGCAAAGTTGTTTCTACCTACTTCCAAATTGAATCTATTTCCGGACAGTTTGAGACCATTGTTTCTTGTCTGATTCTCATTCAATGTAAAAATTTGGTCACTTTTGATGTTGTCAATTCCCTTTAAAATCTTAAAGACCTGTATCAAGTCACCTCTGAGTCTACGCTTTTTTAGGGAAAACAGATTCATGTGTTTTAGTCGATTTTCGTATGATTTATTTTTGATATTTGGAATCAGTTTTGTGGCTCGCCGTTGTACTTTTTCCAGTCTGTCAATGTCTTTAATGAGATTCGG
>NC_134817.1:40503010-40505510 GCF_046742065.1 Oratosquilla oratoria | reverse complement strand
ACAGTGTAACGGATCTTGTAATATTTTGCTCGCTTGGCGACCTCTGTTCTTCGATCTTGTTTGTTTTTGCTTCATTTGAAGGAAATAATTATTCTTTAATCAGAACTCTAGTTTTTTGGACCTGGCCCTTCCCCCTAGGCGTCACAATATATATATATATATATATATATATATATATATATATATATATATATATATATATATATATATATATATATATATATATCATACTCCCTTCCGCGCGCCTTCTGAAGACTAATCCCCTCCAGGAGCAACAAGCCCTTAGACAGGAACAGCCCCACGAACAAGTGCAACATGTCCAGCTAATTAATCAGCGCCTAGGGCCAGTAACCAGAGCAGCAGCAACTCAGGCTAGAGTTTCCAGACAAAATCCCACTCTCTTGGCTCCCGGACAAAACCCCACCCTCTTGGCTCCCATATAAAATTCCACCCTTATGGCTCCCGGACAAAAATTCCACCCTCCTAGCTCCCGGACAAAATCTCATGCTGCCTCTTTCGGCCAATGAGGGGCCAGTATTCCGTCTGAGCTAGGCAGGCTGAGCTGTTACACCGCCTTATAAGCCAGCCCATCCAACCAGCGGTCATTATTCCTTGGAAGACCTTTCAACATAGCAGAGCATCCTAACAAAGCAGTCCTCACCCTAAAGACGCCTTACGACGAGGCGAAAAACTATTTTTTCGGTGGAGTCAATATTTTTTCAATACTATTACTATGCAGAAATATACCAGGAGGCATACACTGCTTATATTCTTTTGAGAGTCATGAATGACTACTTCCAGTCCCTCTCAGTTGCTAATAGGAAGTATTCTCCAAATTAAAGAATACAGACTTGAAGATTGTTAAAGCAACTAGTGGAGTTGATTTCAACCAGAATATATATGTATATATGTATATATGCATATATATATATATATATATATATGTGTGTGTGTGTGTGTGTGTGTGTGTGTGTGTGTGTGTGTGTGTGTGTGTGTGTGTGTGTGTGTGTGTGTGTGTGTGTGTGTGTGTGTGTGTGTGTGTGTGTGTGTGTGTGTGTGTGTGTGTGTGTGTGTGTGTGTGTGTGTGTATGTGTGCGTGCGTGTATGTATATATGTATAAATTTCAATCATCTTTTCCTACATCTTCCCACGATGTTAAAATTTTCATATCCTTCCGTGCCTTTCCAATTCTCCATTCCTATCTCGTGACCCTTTCATTCTTCTTCGTCCCATGTAATCCTATTTCTAAATCCTCTTTCTTATCGTATAATTCCCATCTCCTTTTCCTTTCCATGGAAATAAATTTCTCTTCTCTCTTTCCAATAACTCCACCAACTCGTTCTGGTCTTGTCTTCAAATTTTATGCATTTTTTCTTTTTTTATTCTTCCGTTACGATAACCCTATTGGATGTATTCTGACCAAGGACATATTTTCTTTTTCTTCTTTTTTCTTAAAGGTGAGACTTTCTTCTGAAGGAGCTTCGACCATCACAAGTAACTCTTTCATTTTGGTGAAACTCTATTGCCATTGTTCTTGTACTAGTTATATTTTTAATCTATGCACAAAAGCTCGGATTTAATTGATTATATAGTAATTTACCTTCACTACAGCTAGTTTACTGGTTATTTGCCGGTATTTCCTTACTAATTTTGATGAATAGTTGTTTTGTGTTTCTCAAACTTCATTTTATATCATTTCTACTTTCTCATATTAATGTGTATTTCCTTTACTAATATTGATGAATAGTTGTTTTGTGTTTCTCAAACTTCATTTAACAATAAATTTTACATAATCTCTACTGTCTCATATTAATGTGTAATTCCTTTACTAATATTGATGAATATTTATCTTGTGTTTCTCTAATTTTATTTAACAATAAGTTTTATGTCATTTCTACTCTCTCGTGTTAATGTGTATTAAAAAATAAAAATGAACAATGGTTGGAGAAGGCGTTTTACTAGCTTATGAACTTTTGCTAAGTCAAAATGAACAGACAAAAATGTGTGCCTATCTATTGATTTTGTTTCAGTGATGAATTTTATATCCTTTCTACACTTTCATGTTAAATCTTTTTACAAATGATTTGTTCACCTCCCCCTTTATGCATCATTCCTTTAGTATAATCCAGTTTTCCTATTACATACCATTCTCTTACAAATACAATAATTTGAAATGAAACAAAGAACTGACTATAAATCATTTGGTTCACAAGAGTTTGGATTACGGAAGTCATCAGAGTATGTTGATGTTTTTACCAGTGAGACATTTAATATCTACTACTACTATATACTGTACAAAACTTGTATATAGAAAGACAACAAGCATATAGAAGGTAATAATGAAATAATTTGTAATTACTCAGGAATTATGGGTAATAAAAACAATCATCTAAAGCCAGTAATTATTATTTTTTTCTTTTTGATACTGCTGTAAAGTAAATTTGTTGCAACCAGGATTATGGCAGTGTTTGGCGTCATTTCAGAAATTTATGAAACATAC
>NC_134817.1:40495510-40498010 GCF_046742065.1 Oratosquilla oratoria | reverse complement strand
ATATCGACAGCTTATGTAAGAAGGCTGTGAGAATAAACACCGTGTGAGATCGAAACCTTTATTGGTACGACGTTTCGCTTTTTCAAGTACAGACATGGCAAACACTCTGAGAAGAAAAAACATATGAAACTACTTTTATCAATAGTACAGCATTTTATTTTCATGATTTTCTATTGTATTGCTCCTTTGTATTAGACATGACCCTATCGTCCTCCATGTCAGCTGCTGTCGGCGTTCCCCCACCAGCCCTGGATACAAGCCTTAAGGGCGTCTCCCTTCCAGCTGCTGACGCTGGTTGCAAGGCTCTTCTCCATATCTTCTATCGTTTGATTGTAGCATGTCACCACGCTTCAAAAGGCGGCTGAAATTTGCAAAGAAAGCTTCTGCCCTTGTAAGTGTTAGTGCAAAAGGTGAAAAATGTGTATAACGAAAAAAAACAACTAGAATCTGCAGAAGAGTATTGTTTATGTACTCATTTTTAAGTGTTAGGTGTTAAGTAATAAGAGTAAGAAGAGTGTTGTTTATGTATTCACTTTTAAGTGTTAGGTGTTAAGTAATAAGTGTTAGGTGCTAAATATTGAGTGTTAAGTGTTAAGTTTCAAGTAGTAAGAGTAAAGTTTTAAGTGCTAAGTGAAAAGTGTTAAGTGTTAATTGCTAGATCTTAAGTGTTAAGTGTTGAGGGTTGTGTTAAATGTTAAGTGTCAAGTGTTAGGAGTAAAGTGTTGTGCTATGTTTTGTGTCAAGTGTAAGATATTAATTGTTGATTGGTATCTATAGTGTTAAGTGTTATGTGTTACGTGTTAAGTGTTATATTTTAAGCGTCAAGCGTCAAGCGTCAAGCGTTAAGTGTTAAATGTTAAGTGTTAAGTGTTGAGTGCTGTGATAGGTATAAAGTGTTGATTGTCAATTGTTAATTGGTAATTGATCATTATTTTTTTATATACTCATCCTTATTAATTTTGATTTAGAATGACCATAAAAGTAGGCCTATTTTACTTAAAAATAGGGTCACTCGTGTGAAAATGTTTGGGAACGAAAAGTCTGATAGGACATAACCATCCTCATTTGCAGAAGGAAAGGAACACCGTGAGTTGTTTGATATAAGTAAAAGCAACTAAAACAAAATAAATAAATGAGATAAAATGAAATGAAATGAAAGAGAATTATTTCGAATAAAGTTAGAATTAAAAACTTAAGCCAAATGAAATGGAACAAAATAAAACTTCATAGAATAGAAGGAAATAAACTAAACTAAATAGAATAAAATTAGAATATATGTAAATAAGAAAGAGAAAGAAAAATTAAATAAATAAGATACAATAAAATCAAATAAAGCAGAATAAAATTAAGTAATATAGAGTACAACAAACCAGAGTAAAATGAAATAAAAATAAAAACAAAAGGATAATTAATAAAATAGAACAAAATAGAAAGAACAAAATAGGTGAGACAAATGAAATAGTATAAGAAAATGAAAAATTGGAACTGAATAAAACAAAACAAAATTAAATAAAGTAAAATAGAAAAAATAAAGACAAGAAAATTAAAGTTAAAAAGAATAAGAAAACAAAACAAAAATAAGATAGAATGAAATAAAATGAAGTAAAACGATGTACAAGTGAATATGATAATACAAAACAAAATAGAATAAAATGAAATAAAATGAGGTAAGATAAAATATGAATGAATAAAAAAAATAGATAAAATAACTGTCAGTCGAATTATGAAACCCTATCAAGAAATAAAAAAAAGTAAGTAAATATGGAATAATAAATATCTTCGTTGAATTAGAAATTAATGCTAGCCTACGGCTAATGCAATCTCGAATGTAAACATTTTTCCACATTAATATGCATATAGCTTGTATAACTTTACGTTATGAATTATTGAGGAGGTTAGACTGGTTAGTTCTCCTTGATATGAAAAGTCGTTTACTGTTCTGCCACAATGCACACATTGAAACCTAATAATTCTCTTCTTCGTTATTATGTTCCAATTCATTATATAAAATGTTTTTAGATACCGTTAATGCAGATTTTGACAGATTTATTCAAAATAGTATTCGTACTTGACTCCTGAAACCAAAAGGAATATGAAGGTGCAAATTAGACATTGAGAAAATATTATATAATGTATTTGCCGATCCATTCTTTATGCTTTGTGTAGGTTTCAGTCTTAAATTTTTATCCTATCTTCACAATAACTTAAAACTCCCAATAAGTCGTCTTTCCGAACCATGGTTCTAAGTATCAGAAGGGCAGAACTCGAAGTATGGATTTAAATTGGCAAAATTTAAGTTGAAGAAGGATATAGACCGAAATTGGTTTACCAATACAGTGATTAACGAATGTTTTAAGATATGATTAGATAACTTTATGGATAGAAATGAAAGGTGGCAAGAGACATGAAACTGTATAGTGCAAGCCTTATGGTCTCCTGCAGTCTCTTCCATTCTTACATTCCTAAGTTGTCTTGAATATGATGACTTTTACCTACCACG
>NC_134817.1:40478010-40480510 GCF_046742065.1 Oratosquilla oratoria | reverse complement strand
AAGAATTCTATAGTTACATTAGAGATAAAAAGGTTGTTAGGAATCACATTGGTCCACTATTATCTGCTGACGGTTCAACTTGAATATTCAAATGAAGGAATGTGTAATATCTTAAACAATTATTTTAGCTCGGTATTCGTAAACGAAACACCTCAAAGTGAATTCCAAACTGAAACCTGTGAAAAGTCTGGGGTAAACTTACTCACTACGGTAAATATAACAAAAGAAACAATTAAAAGGTGTATAGACAAACTCAAAGTTAATAAAACACCAGGGCCTGACGGTTGGCATCCAAGAATCTTAAAGGAAATGAAAAATGAGATTGTTGTTCCATTAGAAATTATTTTCAAGAAATCCATCATATCCGGAGATGTCCCAAGAGAATGGAAGCTAGCTAACGTTACTCCCATATTCAAAAAAGGTGACAAAAAAAAAACCAAATAACTATAGGCCTATTAGTTTGACTTCGATCGTAGGAAAAATAATGGAAACTATCATCAGAGATGCTATCGAATATCATTTAGAAAGTAACCGTTTGATAAATGATAGCCAACATGGTTTCAGACGGAAACGATCTTGCGTGACTAACTTACTCGAATTCTACAACACAGTTGTCTCGAATTATGACAAAAGAAACAATATAGATTTAATATATCTAGACTTTGCAAAAGCTTTTGATACCGTCCCACACGAAAAGACTACTTACTAAATTAGCTTTGGATGGAATAAGTGGTAGCCTATTAGGTTGGACTAGTAATTGGTTGAAAGGTCGAAAACAGAGAGTTGTTTTAAATGGAAAAACTTCTGGATGGAAAAGTGTTGCAAGTGGAGTTCCTCAGGGTTCCGTTCTTGGGCCACTTCTATTCATAGTATATATAAATGATATAGACCATGGACTAAAATCTACTGTTTCCAAATTTGCTGATGATACAAAACTGTGCGGAGTGGCAAATGATCACTCAAACCAATTAGATATTCAAGAAGATTTAGATAAATTACAGCAATGGTCTGAAAAGTGGCTAATGAAATTTAACACAAGTAAATGCAAGGTAATGCACATATTGTATAGACACGGTAAAGGAAACATGGACTGGAGGTGAAGCATTATTCCTGACGTTTATTCCTGACGTTTTCGTCTAACTTGAGAAAGTCGTTAGACGAAACGTCAGGAAATAAAGCTTCACCTCCAGTCCATGTTTCCTTTACCGTGTCTATACAACTTGTTCACATGGGTAATGCACATAGGTAAAAATAACAACAAGTACGATTACAAGTTATTTGGAAATTCGTTAACAAAAGTGGATAGTGAAAAAGATCTCGGCGTAATTATCAGTAACGACCTCAAATCATCCAAGCAGTGTATTTCAGCCTCTGAGAAAGCAAATAAGATTCTGGGATTGATTGCGCGATCTTTTGATTTCAAAAGTCCATCACTCATTAACAAGCTATATAAATCGTTAGTTCGTCCACATTTGGAATATGCTGTTTCCGTATGGTCACCGAATCTCATTAAAGACATTGACAGACTGGAAAAAAGTACAACGGCGAGCCACAAAACTCATTCCAAATATCAAAAATAAATCATACGAAAATCGACTTAAGCACATGAATCTGTTTTCCCTAAAAAAGCGTAGACTCAGAGGTGACTTGATACAGGTCTTTAAGATTTTAAAGGGAATTGACAACATCAAAAGTGACCAAATTTTCACATTGAATGAGAATCAGACAAGAAACAATGGTCTCAAACTGTCCGGAAATAGATTCAATTTGGAAGTAGGTAGAAACAACTTTGACAACCGTGTAGTTAATGAATGGAATAAACTTCCTGCACAGGTAGTGCAATGTAGTTCAGTTTGAAGCTTTAAGAATAATTTAGATAAATTACTATTTAAGATTCTGTTATTTTTATAATTTATGTTATATTATTTTTTTTTTTTTTGTTATACTTTGTCTGTCTGATTTTCATTTTTTATTAGTTATATGTCAATTTATTATCATTTACTATTTACCTGTTTGTTTGTTATTCAACTATACCAATGCATTTATTTATGTATTTTAATTGTTATTTACATTGTTATAGTTTTAATTTATTATTATTATTTTTTTTTTTGCATCCGACCTAGATATGGATCAAAAGGTCTCCTGTCGGCATGCTTTGCCTTTGTAATCCTTTGTAAATAACCTCACCAACCAGTCCACCATCACTGAACCTCCCTTTTTCAGACATTCTGCATGACATCCATCCAGACCAGGTGCCTTACCTGCTTTCATCATCTTTACAACTGCCTTCACCTCATCATTCCTTATTTCTCCTCCATTCTCCTCACTCATCACTCTCATTTTCTTCGTATTTCCCACTGCAGCTATCTTTCCTTCCCTATCCTCCTTCACATTCAGCAACTCCCTAAGATATTCTGCCCATCTTCCCCTCACTGCCATCTCTTCCATTATCAACTCTCCATCTGTACCTTTTACCTTTTCTTCCCTACTTGATTCGCCT
>NC_134817.1:40448010-40465510 GCF_046742065.1 Oratosquilla oratoria | reverse complement strand
ATTGAAATCGGGTTTTTGGCAGATACCGCCGGAGAAGTCTCGTAAGATCACGGGCTTCTCTACTCCCAATGGACATTATGAATAGCTTCGTTGCTCCATGGGGTTACGGAATACTCCCTTGACCTGCTAGCGCTTGATTAACTCAATTTTTCATGGCCTGGATAATTTAATCTTAGTTTTCAGGGATGTGGATAGCCACTTTACTAAGTTGTCCATGGTCTTGCAACTGTTTGCTGATGTTGGATTGAAACTCAGTTTGCCCAGGTGTTCTTTTCTTAAGTCTAGCATCCAATTCCTAGGTCATGTTGTTGACAAACATGATATTCACACTACTGACGATAAGGTCAAGGCGGCCAGGGTCTTCCCTATATCTAAGTCAGTTGAACATGTGCGTTCCTTCCTTGGACTGGTAGGGTACTATTGTGCATTTATTAGGAATTTTGCTTCAATTGCTTCCTCTCTAACACGTCTCCTCTAGAACGACTCTTCCTTCCAATGGTGTGATGTTCATCAGGAAAGTTTTGATTCCTTGAAGTTTGCACTTACTGAAGCGCCTGTGTTGGGATTCCCGGACTATAGCCTTCCCTTTACTATTTGTACAGATGCTTCTGGTATAGGTATTGGAAGTGTATTTATGCAGCAAGTTGACAGATGTAGACCCCATGTTCTTACATATGCTAGACGCATTCTCAACAATCTTGAGTCTCGCTACTCTGTTACTCATTTGGAGGTCCTGGCAGTGGTGTAGGTTTTAAATATTTTTCTTTATATAATTTTTTGATATCCTGTTATAGTCTACACAGACCACACTGTTGCAAGTCAGCTCTTGTTGTTATGAACAACGGTTGCTCTATCCAACACAGACTTGTGATACTTGCGCTTGGTGATATTTTATATAGAAAACAAAACAAAACAAAACAAAAAACGCACTAGTTCCCTAGTCCTCAAAAATGATTTGTCTGGCACTTCTGGGATGCTGTCGAAAACTAACGTTGTCTATCAGTTCAATTGCACTTCTGGAGAATGTGAGCTCTTTTCTCGTAGCTATGTTGGTTATACGACATGCAGCCTTAGCAGACGTTAAACTTTCCACCTCCAACAGTTATATATTAAAATTAATTTTTAACAGTATCACAAGTCTGTGTTGGATAGAGCAACCGTTGTTCATAACACTGAAATGCTATCAGAAAGATAAAGAACCTAGAAATGAAGCAAATAGAAAAAATGAAAAGAGAACTGAGGCTGAAAAGGCTTTATTTATTTATTTATTTATTTATTTATTTATTTATTTATTTATCTATTTATTTATTTATCTATTTATTTATTTATCTATTTATTTATCTATTTATTTATTTATTTATTCATTTCCTTTTTTGAGAAACAGAGAGAGAGAGAGAGAAAGAGAGAGAGAGAAAGAGAGAGAGAGAGAGAGAGAGAGAGAGAGAGAGAGAGAGAGAGAGAGAGAGAGAGAGAGAGAGAGAGAGAGAGAGAGAGAGAGAGAGAGAGAGCGCGGTGGACCTAAAGCTGACAAAATGGTATATCAAGAAAAAGGAAACAGAGCAGACAGAAAAAGATGAGAAAGGTTAAATTTAAAGTTAGTCTATACCAACATAGATGGAATGATTTCAGGACTGAATGAATTAAATGAGTATCTAGCATTAGAAAAACCAGACATAATGGGAATAGTGGAAACTAAATTAAAAAGTACTCTACCACCAAATACTGCGGAACAAGGTCTATATAACTTGGAAGAAGAATAAAAAGGAAAAACAGGGTGGGGAGTATTATTTTTGACTAGGAAAGACTTAAATGTGACAAAAATAACAGAAGAAAAACAAAACAATGTAGAATCAATTATGATGAAAGTTAAAGGCAATTACATGAAAAGTAGAAAATTTATAGTGGTATATGTGCCCCCAAAACACAATTCTGGACAGAAAGCGATTATTCTAAACTGCTGGAAGATGCAAAATATGAACTAACTTATATACTGAAAGAAAGAGGAAATATAGTAATTATGGATGATTTTGATTCAAAATAAATATGTTGGGAAGAAATGACAGTGAAGGATGAAGAAGACCTCTGGGGCAACACACTACTCAATATGACCATTGAATACACAATGACTCAGTGGATAAAAGAAAATACCAGATACAGAAACAATGAAAAATCATCGAGACTGGGTTTAATACATACGTCAGAACCAGAAATTGAGGACAGAATTGATTACAAAACTCCAATAGGAAAGAGTGACCATGTACTAATAGAATTCGAACTAAAAAAGCAAATGAACTTAAGAAGAAATGAGAAACATAGAAAAGGAAGACTAATGTACAACAAAACGAATTTTGAGAAAGTTAAAAAATTCTCTTGTAACGCAAACTGGGAAAAATTCCTAAATGAAGTAACAAGGATGGAAGAGAAATGGAATGTACTAAAAGAAATTTATATTGAGGAAGTGAACAAATATATACCCCAACAAAAACAAGAAAGAATATACATAAAAGCTGGTACATCAAAAAATATAGTGAGGCTAGATAAAAGAGACAAAGCTTGGAAAAGGTGAAAAAAAAGCAAATGGCAAACATACATCAAACCAAGAAATGATTATGTAAAAATACGCAGAGACGAAAAGAGAAGTATGAAAGAGAAATAATAAAAAAAAAATGCAAGGAACAACCAAAACTATTTTACAGGTATGTAAATGGTAAACTAAAAATACACAAGAAATAGAAAAGCTACGCCAGGAAAATTATGAATATACAGAAGAACTAGAAACGGCTGAAATTATGAGCAATCATTTCAAATCGGTATTCACAATTGAAAATTCACCTAACTGTGAGGGAATAGAGAGAACCCCCCCGCCCCCATGAAGGAAATAACTGTAACACAGAAGATAATCAGTGACCAAATAAAAAAAATCTTGATGTAAAAAAATCACATGGTCAGGATGGAATTGCAAATTCGATACTGAAAGATTGCAAAGAGGAGTTACCGGACAAAATATTCAATATAATTGAATACTCACTCAAAGAAGGAAGGGTACCACAGGGATGGAAAAATGCAAATATTGTACCAATATATAAAGGAGGAAACAAGGAAAATCCAACCAACTACAGACCAGTCTCCCTAACAAGCACAGTAGCAAAAGTATGTGAATAAGTCATCAAAAGTAGATGGGTTGAATATCTGGAAGAAAAAAAATATACTGAATCCAAATCAATTTGGATTTAGACAAGGAAGATCATGTACAACAAACCTGATCTGCTTCCATTTGACACTAATAGAAATATTGCAGGAAAAGGGTAGATGGGCGGACTGTGCCTTTCTAGACATACAAAAAGCAATTGATAAGGTGCCACAGGAAACTAATATGAAAAATAGAATCAATATGTGGCATCAGAGGAAAATTGTTGGAATGGATGGAAGACTTCCTGACTGGGAGAAAAATGAGGGTAGTAATTAGAGACAAATTCTCGAATTGGGAAGAAATAATAAGTGGTGTCTCGCAAGGTTTGGTACTGCCTCCAATCATGTTTGCCATATATATAAATGACATGGATGAAGTAGTAGAGTGTTTTATGAATTTTGTTCGCAGATGACGCTAGAATACTAAAGAAAGTAAGAACAGAGGAGGATTGTGAATCATTAGAGTTAGACCTGGACAACAAGGTATATATATATTTTTTTAACCACAAATCACTTTTAATTCCATGCCATCGCAGTCGAGACTGAAGAATCACTCGATGGAGGCATTCGTTGGAAATTGAAACGTGGACGAGCCAAGGATTCTAACCCAGCTAACCCGTAATGAAGTTACAGTGACTTAAACCAATGCGCTATCAAGAAAGATATAAGTTGAGTAGGACTTATATCTCCCTTGACTTATATCTCTCTTGATAGCGCATTGGTTTAAATCACTGTAACTCTGTTACGGGTTAGCTGGGCTCAAATCCTCGGGTCGTCCACGTTTCAATTTCCAACGAATGCCTCCATCGAGCGATTCTTCAGTCTCGACTGCGATGGCATGGAATTAAAAGTGATTTGTGGTTGAAAAAAGATATTAATTGATTACTGGGAACCATTCAGTGTAAATGTATATATATATATATGTATATATATATATATATATACAGGGTGCGGCAGGTATTTGAGAACAAAGGAGATTGTTTGTAATGAGGTTTATTAACGTTTTAGTATATATTTAAATTATAATTTATTGTATTCTATACATTAACATAAAGCAAATGCACTGTTTCACTCAATGAAACCTCCATCCTTGTCAATGATATCTTCCAAGCGACGTCTAAATCGTTGGCAATCACCAATGAGTTGACTCTTGGGGATGTTAGCCATTGCAGCGACAATGGCTTCTTGGAGAGATGCTATAGTGTTGTGAGGTTTACGATTAGACTTCCTCTCAACTACGCCCCAAACATAATTGTCCAAAGGATTGACATCAGGGGAGCTAGGGGGCCACATGTTGGGGGTTACGTGGTCATGAAAATTGGTGGCCATCCATTCTTGGGTTGTGTGAGCTGTATGGGATGGAGCAGAGTCTTGCTGGAAGACGTACGGCCTGCCACGTGCTACACCATCCATCCAAAGCTTTACAACAGTCTCCAACACTTCAGTGTAAGAAGCTGCATTGACAACAACAGTCTCCAACACTTCAGTGTAAGAAGCTGCATTGACACGAAGTCCTTGGCGGAAAAAAAGGGAGGCATCACATCGCCTTCACTGCTCACGACACCCAGAACCATCACTGATGCTGGAAATTTAGTATGCATAACCGTTGGAACTTCACCTGCAGTTTGACACAACCAACGATCGTTCCTCCTATTCACCTTCTGGTCCTGAACAAAGTTCTTCTCATCAGAGAAGAAACCAAAGGATTCCTGGTTCTTCTGGATGTTTTAACTTGTTCAAAAGACGTCTGGCCCTGATGACTCGGTTCTCACGTGTCTTCTGTGACATGAACTGTCCTCTTCGGATCACATACGACCTATACCAGAGATCTTCGTGAACAACTCGCCTCATCAACTTGAAAATTCTTGGCCAGTGCCCTCATGGACTTCCCAGGGCTTTCATCAATCGCCGATTGAATAGCATTTATGAATTCTGATGTTCTGATGCTGTACGATCGTCGGGAATGTTGTTTACGTTGCGATGTACTTGCCACATTGCCTCTGGCATCCACAAGTTCCCTTCTGACCTTATAAACGAAGGACCGGGCAACATTAAGGAAGGCAGCAATTTCAGAATTAGTATGCCCAGCTGCTATAGAGACGATAACTGCATGCCTTTTCATTTCTTGGGTAATATTTGATTGTGCCATTTTCAGCTGGAAAAGAAAAGGAATGGTTAGCTATGGTGTCTAAACTACTAGACCACTTAGAAGATGCGTTCTCAAATACCTGCCGCACCCTGTATATATATATATATATGTATATATATATATACATATATATATATATGTATATATATATATATATGTATATATATATATACATATATATGTGTGTGTGTATGTGTATACGTATGTGTGTGTGTTTGTGTGCGTGTGTGTTAAGTATATATGTACACAATGCATATATGCAACAATAATCACATAAACACGTGAATAAAGATATTTTGCTTGAAACCAAGAGGAAATCAAAGATCGAAATACTAAACGTTTTCGTCTATTTAAGACATTTTCAACGTACTTTGAAAATGTCTTAAATAGACGAAAACGTTCAGTATTCCGATCTTTGATTTCCTCGTGGTTTCAAGCACAACACACACACACACACACACACACACACACACACACACACACACACACACACACACACACACACACACACACACACACACACACACACACACACACACACACACACACACACACACACACACACACACACACACACACACACACACACACACACACACACACACACACACACACACACACACACACACACACACACACACACACACACACACACAAACACACACACACACACACACACACACACACACACACACACACACACACACACACACACACACACACACACACACACACACACACACACATATATATATATGTATATATATATATATATATATATATATATATATACATATATGTATATATATATATATATATATACATACATAAGTAGACTACTGTTGTGCGGTCTAAGACGCTGGTGGTGGTAAAGAATGCGGAAGAGGCAGGATGTCCGTATTTGTAGTCGTTACACAGGAAGTTGCGTTTGCACGTGGCATTGAAAGGGGGAAACGGCTGAAGGGTGGAACAACGTAGGAATATTGCTTGGCAATGTACAACGTAGTAGAATGGGATGACGAATGTTGCTGAGGTGTAGTGAGAGTGAAAACTTGCTCTCGATGAGAATGGGGAAGTGGCTATATTCGGCTGACTCTCAAAATGTATCTTCCCAGCACGTCAAATCCGTTTTGGTGCCTCGTAGGAATATAGTGATGAATACCAGGAAAGATGTAGCGTCGAATTCTAGGGAAGATGTAACGTTGAATGTCGCAACCTATCGCTCCACCAGAACATAGACTAGTATTGTGTGATCCAAAACGCATATAGACACTAAATACTTATCTTAACTGTATATCAATTTCTATATATTGAAGAAGTGATGAATTATAATAACTAATATCACTTATATGGTTGAATCTGCCGATTAAAATGCAAATGATTTCGGCAGTTGAACCGATCAAGCCAACTTGATCGCGGGTGAGATCACACATTAAGTGGTTCGTTGAAGCTTGCTGCTACCACAAAGATCTGACGTATAGCAGCGACTTAATGCATGCGCGTGGGCGTAATTACTACTAGATAATGTACATTACTAAATAATTTATATAAAAAATCTAGATTATATTAGAAGAGCAAGAAGGGTACTTATCATTTTTAGATACTATAATTATCGGAACAGATTTCGGCCCAAAATATAAAGTATACAGAAAAAAAAAGAAGAAGATTATGTCCACTATCTATCAGATACAGGTAGATAAATAGATGGATACATATAATTCTCCAACAAACCTCCAACCTAGGGAAATCAAAATATTTCTAGCAGGCGAAGTACTATAGTTTCATATTTACTCTCCACTCTTGCCTAACTAGATTATAACAACAACTTAACTACAGAGTCCGTACAATGTAACCAATAAGCAGGCAAAGTAATATAGTTTCATTTTTGCTCTCCACTCTTGCCTAACTAGATTATAACAACAACTTAACTACAGAGTCCGTACAATGTAACCAATAAGCAATATTCCCACTCATCTCAATGTGCTCACCATCATTTCATTCATACATTAATTCCAGTCATACATGACCTAAAGAGGTGCTAAGATAGGAGGGAGGCGAGGAGGGTGGAGGGGAGTGGAATATATGGGAAATGAAATGGGTGGGAGTGATTTCTATGCCTTTTTTGTTTTTGACTACCCCCCGTGTAAGGGGGAAAAAGCCTTTGGTATACTCGTATGTATGTATGCATGACCTCACCTCTGACCATATTAAAAAAAAAAAAAAAAATACCATAGTATTGAGTGTAAAAATTCTAGTAACACACAAAAATACACTCATGAGCTACGATATATCAAAGTGAGGAGAATATACAGAAGAAATAGAAATATGTATGAAAAAAATACGTAACCCAGAGGTCACCTTTAAATTTTGATCCACAACAGAACACAAACTATATTATAAAAAAAAAGTCCTCAGAGGATAAAAAAGAGAATTCTACCCAACCTCTATACCTTAAAATACACAAAAGATAGGAAACTAAAAAACTAATAAAATAAAATAGAAAAATAAAGATAAAAGGAAGAGAAATAAATATTTAACGTCGTACAAAATATAAAAAAAAGTAGTTACTCAACTGTTAAAGGTAAGAATAGACAATATAAAAATTGAATGGGTGGAATTTTTGGCACATTTATGTATAAAAAAATGGAAGATATTATGATATCTAAATAAATTAAGATCATTGTATAAAACTGATTGCAATCCTCAAATGTTATAAGTTTGTCCTCTTATCCTAGCCGCCGCCAGACAGTTTAGTTGGTCAGAGCGTCATCCTCTTATTAAGAAAATATTTTATAGCCTTTATAGCCTATTATTATTAACCTCTTCCCTAAAAAGATCTACTTATTCACACTTTTGTCAGGCTATTGCATTCAATTAGGTGAATCCCTTCTGTAGCAAAAGGAACTAAACCTCAACTCAGCTCCTTGTGTATTTGTCTGTATGGGATTATTGATTGCATTTATTTTAGGAAGTCACCTACTTTAATGACTCGCCTATCAAGCAGAGTTATTCATAATTCTTTAGTGATCGTAAAGTACAATAATCTCTACTCAAAAGACGAATGCTAAACTTTAGGTTATTTATACCCCTAACTTCCGCTACGCATCTTAAATCTCTCCTTTTCTACCTTTTATGGTTCCACCTATTCTACGTCATATTGTCTTCAAGGATAGAAGCACTAGCTTTCAAAGACGACAGATAATTCATCCATACACAGTCTGCTGTCATGTTCTTTCATTAATTTAATTGGCATCTCCGACGAAGCTAAATTACTTTGGGATATTGAATAAGCTCTTCTGTAACTAACGGCACTTTTCTTCTCATTTTGGACGCCACTACGTTGTTCTGTTCGCTACCATGACACAACGATAATAGAATGATTGGCAACATAAAACCCGGGATGGACTATTTTTCACGAAACCAAAGAATAGATTCGAGAGAGGATGAAAGAAACAAGGATGATTAACGTAGCAGTAAAAGGTAAATATTATTTTGCAATAGAGGATATGACACTGATGACCGGATGGAATATGAGGTTGAGAGATGGGGGACGAAAAGTTTACTTATCCATGCAGGAAGATATAGACATACTTAAATCTGGTGTTTTGTGTACGTGTGTGTGTGTGTGTGTGTGTGTGTGTGTGTGTGTGTGTGTGTGTGTGTGTGTGTGTGTGTGTGTGTGTGTGTGCGTGTGTGTGTGCGTGTGTGTGTGCGTGTGTATGTGTGTGTGTGTGTGTGCGTGTGCGTGTGCGTGTGTGAGTGTGTGTGTGTGTGTGTGTGTGTGTGTGTGTGAGTGTGTGTGTGTGTGTGTGTGTGTGTGTGTGTGTGTGTGTGTGTGTGTGTGTGTGTGTGTGTAAACAGTTATTCTAGCCACTGCGCCATCTTGATGGCGCAGTGGTTAGAGTCACTGTTCCCTTGGTACTTCTGAGCTAAGTTCGAGTCCTTGGCTTCACTACGTATCAGTTTCAGCATATGTCTCCGTCGAGCGTATTGTCAGTCTCGAACGTGATGACATGGAATTGAAATGAAAAGTTATGTGGTTACAATATATATATATATATATACATATATATATATATATATATATGTGTGTGTGTGTGTGTGTGTGTGTGTGTGTGTGTGTGTGTGTGTGTGTGTGTGTGTGTGTGTGTGTGTGTGTGTGTGTGTGTGTGTGTGTGTGTGTGTGTGTGTGTGTGGTGTGTGTGTGTGTGTGTGTGTGTGTGTGTGCAAGCAATCACATCACCGTGAGACGAAAATGCAAAATAACCATGGGAGAAGAGAAGCTTATAGACAGTAAATACTTTCGTATGTTACATCATCAGATTAAGATTAAGATATAGTATACGAAAGTGCTTACTGTCTATAAGCTTCTCTTCTCTTGTGGGTATTTTGCATATATATATATATATATATATATATGTATATATATATATATATGTATGTATATATATATATGTATATATATATATATATATATATATATATACAGTATATATATATACGCACGTAGCTTTGAATATTACAGTATTGCGGAAGTTTTTCAGTTTTTTTTTCTCGTATTCTCAATTTTCTTAGTTAAATTTCTACCGTTCATCGGGTGAACTGAAACTAGGTCTCCGTATTCTTCCATTTCATTTCCTTTAATTGTAGAGCTCAACGTATCGTCTTGAGAAAAACATTTTCAAGAGTAACTGCAATAACAAAAAGTACACAATTACAGACAGTAACGATGATAACTATACAAAAATAGATCATACATAAACAATTCTGGTAATATATGAGAAAGTTACAGTACAGGAGAGTGCTAAGAAAGTGGGTACTTACAATTTTTTATTGTCGAGCCAGAAATATATACTCTATCAGATTGGTTGGTTTGTTGTTATAAGAGCTTCTAAATACATTAGAGTTGAGATCAAAGTGAAGAATAATGACAAACAAATAAGAAGCTCAACTTTTATTACCTAACTGATACATACTATTTGTCAACTGATATATTAAAATTATGCTTTGTCTTAAACGATGGTATGAAGTCACGGGATTCTAATACCACCCGAATGTAGCCATCTCTGCTTTCTTTTCTATAAACTTTGCCAGAAGCTTCCGTCACCATTCGCACACAGTTACACACCTTGAGAGTGGCATGGAGTGTAAATAAAGAGTGCCTCGTCGACATTATTCTGTATGTCAGCTTTAGATAGATGCATTGCATGTGGAGGCTCAAACCTGCACTCTTCTTCAGGGGGGACGTAGATCTGTTAGGTTCTTAGCAAGCTTATCTATTTTTGGTAGCCTGAAATCACGTATCTCTCCATCATACACAGTAACTTCTTTTATTTTGATTCTGTCAATAGATGATTTCTTGTTGTTCTGATCAACGTCTGCCAGCATTGCCAAAAGTACGTTCTCAGGATGGGTCTTGTAAGAATTCCTTTGGATTGTTTGCCATAGTATGGCTTCACTGGCAGGTGGAAGTATTTGCAGAAGATTAATCTGTTCCAGGAGATGTTTAGATCCCTCCGTGCATTTCGGAGAGAATTTGATGTGAAACCAGATGGGCCCATAATGACACACGACAAACTCTGTGAGGACATACAAGTCATTATTAGGTTTTTCTGTTGCCACATAAAGTTTATATATTCTACCAGCAGTGGTGAGCCATCTAATATGGTTTCATATGTAGATCATCGTCAATTATGCCACCTCTAATAACACTAATAATTCTGTACAGGTAATCATAGTCCTGACTAAGCCCATTCACATCTACAGCTGAAAGAGAATCCATTTAGCAATACATTGAAAGCTACTTGGTGATACTGGTAGAGTTTCACAGGTAGATAAGGCTTTACCAAGTGGTCCTTTCCATTGAGTTCCACTTTCTGTTGAACTACTATTTTCCTTGACATGTGCCTCAAAGGAAGCTCATTTAAATGCAAGCTGTAGATGATCCAGATAATCCACTATAAAGGACGATGTAATTGACATTTCAGCCCTATTATGGATCCATTCATGCAGCCAGTATTACTTGCCGTGCTGTCAGCTCCCACTGCCTTTATCTCATTCTTGATATAATTTTCAACAAGCCATTTCATCAGTTCAAATGCAATACCTCCATCTGTTTCTCGTTCAATAAATACATGATCTAAATAGAAAGTACTAAGTTCTTCTACATACATATACCAAGGCTTTTTCCCCCTTACAAGGGAGGTAGCCAAAAAGGAAAAGGCATAAAATCATTCCCACCCATTCCATCCCTGAATACACTCCACACCCCTCCACCCTTCCTCTCATCTTAGCACCTCCTGGATGACGGGTCATCCCTGCACCTTGTCCACTGCCCTGGGTCAGAAGCAGTGTCGCAAGACACAGCACATCCACAGCAAGGCCGCTTCATTAAATCGGCGATCCCCCCTCTCCGTCCTCCCATGCATAAAGGAGAAGACGGGGAGAAATTCCTTCGGACTGTGTCAAAGATTGCTCACACATACTACCTCCCCCCCTCCCCTCGCCCATTCCACCTCATGTATCACAACATCATCCATATACAACCATTCTCCATTCATCCCTGTCTTCTGTCCTCTCCCGTCCTTCCTGAATAGACATTCCCCTCTTTCCCAAAGCCCCCTTCACTCCATCCATCCACCTCATCCTAGGACGTCCCTTCATGTTCACTCCCTCCACATCTGCCTTCCATACCTCTTTTACTAGTCTTTCTTCAATCATTCTTTCCATGTGTCCAAGTCATCCTAATACTCTTTCATCAACCCTATCTCCCAACTCCCTTTCCACCCCTGTTCTCCTCCTCACCTCCTCATTTCTCACACTATCCAGCCTAGTAACCCCCATCATATTTCTCAGACACCTCATCTCAAACACATTCAAACTCCTTCTCTCTTCCTCTCTTATGTTCCATGTCCCATACAGTGCTGTAGGCACAATCACTCCTTCATACAATCTCCTTTTAGCATCCATTTCTAAATGTCTACTTTTTATTACACTTTTTAATCCACCAAGGCATTTACTCGCTTCTCTCAATCTACATTCTACCTCCACCTTCACTCAACCTTTTCCTTGCCACATCTGCACCCAAGTATCTAAAACTATCCACTTCCTCTAGTCGCTCTCCCTTAATGCTCACTTCCAGACTACTGCCACTTTCACCCCTTGTACATCTCATCACCTTACTTTTACCCACATTTATCTTCAGCTTTCTTCTATCACACACTCTCCCAAACTCTGTCACCAACTTCTTCAATCTTGAATTTCTTCTGCACAATACTTTTTATTCCCCTTTTATACTTTTGGTTAGTGTTGTGTCTCTCTATATTATTTTCCAAACATTCAGATTCGGTAAAATTCCTTCTTGACTTTTGCTGTTCCCTCCAGACTTTGTGATTGTCAGTTACATGGGAGCTGTCTTCTGAATTTATAATAACAAAGTCGAATAGGGTTGAACTACTAACAGCAGCTGCAAATCTATTTGACACAAAATGCCTATCTGATATCATGGCAATTCTTGGTATTGGTATGATGTTGTTTTCTGTTCTCATACATTTACTTTCATTTATCATCAGAAATGTCAGATGATGAGATTTCTTCATCCAAGGCTTCGTCTGAAATTGTAGTTTTCTCTTTCGTCTTCTCTTTTTGTGACTCTTCTTTTCTTCTTTCCTGAATTCGAACTTCTATGATTTACCCCTTTTTATTTACATGCCTTGCATTTACTTCAGCTTCTCCAATTTTCATGTGACGCACAGTTCTTTTGTCAATAAAAAATTCATACTCTCAACGTGGCACTTTCATGTTCTTTTCACACTTGCAATCCAAGCTATCAGCACACTGACAACCTGCTATATAAGAAATATCTAATGATAAAATAAAATCCTTACTAATAGTGGCATTCAATCCTTGTTTTGATACTACAGACGCTTCTACCATCAAACGGAACAATTTGGTTTTGACATTCTTGATCGGCTGAACAGGAATACTGGCTTTATTCGAAATCACAGTGAGGGCGTCGAATACTTCAGGAATAGCATACTTGTTGCTCTTGTATTTGTTGTCTTTTATAAACTGACTATATCTTCCAACGATCTGACTTGTTAATGTTCTAGTTCTTTTACTCATCTTAGCCCTAGAAACGAATAACAAATATTTGTTAGTATAGAACAGAAATAATACATGTGATCCCAATGATATATACTGAGTGTTACATTACACCACAATTACTCGAACATTTGATAAGGTAACTAGTCTGACGGACTTTACCTAGTAAAAATAAGAATTATCCTTTACTCACATTTTTTATTTCCGTTTTAACATCATATCAAATTAATATAACTTTCTTATCTTTTAACAAAACTAATCCTTATTACAACCAAGAAAATCATGGGTAAAATATAAAATTACCCACAACTAATGAAAAACAGAGCTTGACACAAGGATGGGACATGTGTTAGTTGAACTGCATTTAACCAATTAATGACTTCCTGGTAAGGATCAGGGAAGTATAAGGAGTTAATCTATAACATACATTCAAAAAGGTGAAGCCATACGCGTCGATAAGAAATATTAAAAAAAAAAAATTATGCATTGATTAATCTATAATGCTCTCCAAGTAGTTTATAAACAAGGAATTCCTCAATCTAAAATTACCTAAACTTTAGATACAGAGCGAGTTAAAATGCAAATTTTCTTCCTGTAAGAAAATTGCCCATTTCTAGCTTTATAGACGAAAACTATGATAACTAAATATAACCAGCCTAATCAAAGGAAAAGCTATTTTTTTTATAAAAAAAAAAATTGGACCCCAAAAAGTGGGTGTTATGATTTTCAAATTTTGGATGGTCTGCTTGACAAAACCTGAAATTTGCCTCAAAATTGGCTGCGACACTACACGTTAATGAACATATATATATATATATATATATATATATATATATATATATATATATATGTATATATATCTATATATATATACATATATACATATATATATACATATATATATATATATACACATATGTGTGTGTGTGTGTGTGTGTATGTGTGTGTGTGTGTGTGTGTGTGTGTGTGTGTGTGTGTGTGTGTGTGTGTGTGTGTGTGTGTGTGTGTGTGTGTGTGTGTGTGTGTGTGTGTGTGTGTGTGTGTGTGTGTGTGTGTGTGTGTGTGTGTGTGTGTGTGTGTGTGTGTGTGTGTGTGTGTGTGTGTGTGTGTGTGTGTGTATGTGTGTGTGTGTGTGTGTGTGTATGTGTGTGTGTGTGTGTGTGTGTGTGTGTGTGTGTGTGCGCAAATAAATGAAATCTCAGGTAAAAAATCTGGTAAACTTTTTCATTTATCAAAATTCTAACTGCATTTATTGCCTCTTCTGGAGACTGCTACATTCTACTATCACTGTAATCATAATGCATTGAGCTGAGACAGAAAAATAAGAAATTTATTATCAAATCAGTGCCTCATGTAACCTGCATGCTCGGGAGGGAGGTCATTACTACACCCATTTTTCAGACTTTACCTAAGACCAATCCAAACCATTCATCAGACCTTTGTATGGTCTACTTCTTCGTCAGTAATTAACTACACCTTCAACATCCTCTCTTGGTACCATGTGGCCCTTCTGGAAACGGAAGCATTTCTTTTTTTTTGTCGTCATGTCATATTTTTTTGTCATATCATATTTTTGTCATGGCATTTTTGTCATGGCATTTTTGTCATGTCATTTTTTTGTCATGTCATATTTTTGTCATGTCATTTTTTGTCATGCCGTTTTTTTGTCATGTTATTTGTCATGTCATAATTTTGTCATGTCATTTTTTTCATGTCATATTTTTTTTTTGTCATGTCATATTTGCAATCGTTCAGCTAAGTTCACCCAATCGTGTCGATTTTTTTTCATATCTTTGCCCCCTCGAGGAATGAAAAGAGCAGTGGAGCAAAGGAGTAATCCAACAGAAGTGACAGAATAGAAATGTACATATATTGAACAGCGGATTGATTTCAAAGGAGTGTCATGACAGTATTTATAGCAAACAGGAAAACTATAAAAAAGTAAATAAAATAAATTAAAAAAACAAACGGATTAAAGTACTTAATAAAAGAGAAGATAACTAACTAAACGAATTAATTAATTAATAAAGAAACAATTAAAGCTATTAATAAGATATTAGATATTAAAATAACAAAAATCAAATACAAAATATACCGGTACTTATCTATATGTAATATAGCAATATCTACAATACCCACGCAGAATAACATGCAAGATCTATAAGTACGTGTAGATCATTAAAATAAGCATAGCTAGTATAAATTAGCTAGAAAAAAAACAGAAAGTAGAAAAAATACAATACATCAGATGGAATAAAGCAAAATTTATTTTGATTTTAAGTTATAGAAAACAGTGTGCACAAAATGTATGTCCAATATGATCAAGTCACACTACCAATGCGAAAAGTTTGATATTTATGACAAAAAGAAAAAAAAAAGACGACTTAAAGGTGATAAGACAATAGAGATAATAGAAAATGGAATGCATATAATGTGAAGGAAAACCACCAAATATTGATATCTATAATGGAAAAAGAAAATCATATATGTGATAGGTAAGAATAGATCTTTCATGAGAACATGAAAGACGACGAAAGATCTTTTGACATATCACAGGAGGAAAGCATAATATAAAAGGCGAAGGAAAAAGAAATAAGAAATCTAAAAAGAAAAAATAATAATACTCATGGAAATGAATACTCAAGGTCTGGAATGAGAAGAATAGAGGGAAGAACTGCACTTGAATAAATAGATTAAAACTCGTGAAAGAATTGAAGAAAGAGAAGTTGATAAAAAGATTGAAGAATGATTGGTAATACTGGTGAAGAAAGACATTATGATCTCGAGAACACGTGGAAAAAAGGCAATGTAAAAAAAAAAAAAAAAAAAATCGCAAGGGCCACTGGTAAATGAATTATACCAAAGAACAAATATGCAATAAAACATTCCAGGAACTAAGACGAAAAAGATGCACATGGGGAAGCACTCCTTGCCACACCGCAGGAGTAAAGTAATAGCAATGCCAACGAAAGTTGCTGTCAGCGTCCGCCCAACGAAAGAGACAGGCCCCTGTGAGTGACGGGGAACCAATTGGAAGAGCACCCAACCGGTTCCCAGGACCCAGGAAGCTGGAGAGAAGAATGGATTTGCCTGACACACACATGACGAAGTATTTTGCCCCAGTGGAGGTCTTCACAGCCTTCCTATTGAAGCCAGGATATATAGCTTGATCGGAAGGGAGAACAGGATGCAGGTGTAGAGGGTATGTCTGTGAAGCAAGGAGTATGTGTCCGCGAAACAAGAGAAGGAGTGGACCTTTCAAAAGGAAGACTACATGTATTTGTGGAAAGAAACGGTGCACATGTTCGTACATACATACATACATACATATACCAAGGCTTTTTCCCCCTTACAAGGGAAGTAGCTAAAAAGGAAAAGGCATAAAATCATTCACACCCATTCCATCCCTGAATACACTCCACACCCCTCCACTCTCCCTCTTATTTTAGCACCTCCTGGATAACGGTAGGAAGAAAAGGTTATGGATGTAGACGAAGAGATGGTTGGTCTCTAAGGGAAGGGTAAGAGGGATTATTTATGAAGTGAAGAAGTGTCGGTAAAAGGTTATGTCTTAGGAATACAGGTGCGTATTAACACCGAATAGGGATTCTGTCGATCTCTTGTGAAAAAAACAATTTCATGTCTAGATCTAAGGCAGAGATATCTGTGGATAAAAGAAAAATATAGAACATGTGTAAAAGGTGGCACTGATTGTGTTCCCAGATAGAAAATGCTCTTTAAAGGCAAGAAAGTGAAATTTTCCAGAGGTAATGTGAGGTTCATTCAAAGAAAGGAAAAGAATTACAATAATTGGAAGGTTGTCTTTATTGGCAAATTTATCAAATTAAACTGGAAAACCGAAAACCAAGAAATGTTACATAGCATTATCTCTATTCCTGCAAATATTGATCTGAGGAAGAAGTATAGTAAGAATTAAACTAAATGTGAGAAGGTAAACCAAATATTGGTTTTAATTTTCTGCCATGAAATCTACAGAATACGAATAAACACATAAATAGAGTTAAAACGCTTAATTATAGGAAATCAACACTAAGTTGA
>NC_134817.1:40430510-40443010 GCF_046742065.1 Oratosquilla oratoria | reverse complement strand
GTAACTATTGCCTACACTGCAAAAGACTAGTGTGTCAGGAACATTCAACCCCCATCTGCAATGACTGCAATTAGATTCTTCAGTATCACAAAGTCAAAATAATTATCTCCATTTTTTTCAGATTTTATGGTTTATGAAACACATTTATTATTCATTTGTTGTGGCTCTACTTTTGCTAAGGTAGTTGGGACATTGATCTCTACAAAATGATGAAGACCAACCGCTTCACGTTTCCTGTTTTCAGTCAAATACCCTCTAAAGTCAGCAATACCTTACTTTTCATCATTTTTTTGTAATTTTAATTTAAAAAATATTTCTAACAATTATAGTCACTTCCAAGCATGTAAATGAGAGAAGATAAGTTGAAGTACATATATTTTGATTTCTATGGCACTAAATGCAATGAAAATATTTTTTTTTTTTTGTATTTTTTGTGTTTGGGGTAAAAAAATTACCTCGATTTTTTCAGATCTTATGTTTTTTTGAAACACATTTATTATTCATTTGTTGTAGCTCTGTTTTTCCTTAAAGATAGTTGGGAAATTTGTCTCTATAAAATGATGATGACCAACCGCTTCACATTTCCTGTTTTCAGTCAAGTAACCTCTAAAGTCAGCAATACCTTATTTTTCATCATTTTTGTCGTAATTTTCATTAAAAAATATTTCTAACAATTATAATTACTTTCAAGCATGTAAATGGAAGAAGATAAGTTGAAGTACATATGTTTTGATTTCTATGTCACTAAATGCAGTGCAAGTATTTTTATTGTATTTTTTGTGTTTGGGGTCTGTCAGATCCCGCTTTACCTGAGGTGTTTCCCCCCCCAAAAAAAAAGGTTTACCTGAGCAGGGTTAATAGCAGGAGGGAGATTTGAAAGTCCCATTTGATTAACGGTTGGCTATAACAATATATATATATATATATATATATATATATATATATATATATATATATATATATATATATATACAAATATGTATAAATGAATAGATAGATAGACAGGTAAAGGTATACTGGAGTGGAAGGAGGTTTCTTCAAGTTTAATGTGGATGAAGGGGAAACTGGGAAAGGAGATGTGGGTTTTTGTAAGTGTATATGGACCTGATAGTGAGAAGAGTGTAGAAGAAAGGAAGCTTTTTTGATAGACTTAAATAAGTGCATAGATGGATTAGGGAGAAAATTCGATGTAGTGTTATTGGGAGACCTTAATTCTAGGGTGGGAAATGAGCCAATAAACGGAGTGGTTGGGAAATGTGGAGTTCGAGGAAAGAATCGTAGTGTAGAGTTGATGGTGGAGATATCTTTCGAAAGGGAGTTGATGATAACAAATATAGGGTTTAGGGAGAAATTCAAGCATAAGTACACATGGGAAAGGATAGTAGATAGAAGGGTGGTAGAAAGAGCATTAGTGGACTATGTAGTGGTAGATAGGAGTATAATAGGAAGAATTAAGGATATACATGTTCTAATGGGAAATTGTGGGTGAATATCAGATCATTTTTTGGTGGAAGGTACGTTGAGAGTGGAGGATAGATGGAGAAAGAGGAAAAGAACAAAAGGTAGGGAGGTGCTTAGAGTGAACTGCTTAAATGAGAAGGAAAAGTAGAAGGAGTACATGTAAAAGCTGAGAGAGGAGTGAGAGGGAGTGAAGGATAGAGTAGAACTAGGAATGGAGGAGGAATGGCGATGGGTCAAGGAGGGAGTCACAAGGTGTGCAAAGATGGTGTGTGGAACGAGAAGGACGGGAGAAAATAGAAGGAAGGGTAGTGAGTGGTGGGATGAGGAATCAAAGAAGATTGTAGAAGAGAAGAAGCGAGATTTCACAGACTAGTTACAAAACAGGACGAGGGAATGATATCAGAGATACAAAGAAAAGAAAAGAGAATTAAAATATAAGATAAGGGAGGCAGAGGAGAGCAGATGTAAAATGGGTTAAGAGTATAACAGAAAATTTAAAAAATAATAAAAAGTGTTTAAGAAAGAAATTAAAAGAGAAAAAGGAGGCAAATCAAGTATAGAAGAAAAAGTTAAAGGTGCGGATGGAGAGATGATAATGAAAGAGAACGCAGTAAGAGGTAGATGGACAGAGTATTTTAGGGAGTTGCTAAAGGTGAAGGAGGATAGGGAGGGAAAGGTAGTTGCAGTGGGAAGTGCTAAGAAAATGGCCGTGATGAGTGAGGGAAATAGGGGAGAAATAAGGAAGGAAAAGGTGAGGGCAGTTGTTAAGATGATGAGAGCAGGCAAGGCACCTGGTCTGGATGGATGTCATGCAAAATGCCTGAAAAAAGTAGGTACAGTGATATTGGACTGGCTGGTGAGGTTATCTAATGTGTGTTTAAGAGAGGGTAGAGTGCCGCAAGACTGGAGGAGTGCCTGCATAGTTTCACTTTGCAAGGGGAAAAAGAACAAGTGTGAGTGTAGTAGTTTCAGAGGGATTAGCTTCTTAAGTATAGTTGGGAAGGCTTATGGCAGGGTGTTGATTAAGAGGATTAGGAGAGGAACAGAGGGAGTAATTAGTGAGGAACAGTTGTGGATTTAGGACAGGTAGAGGTTGTGGTATGACAGATTTGTGAGAAAGCTGTAGGAAAAGATAAGGATTTTTTTTAGCTTTTACGGATCTAGAAAAGGCTTATGACAGGATAGACAGGAGGGTACTGTAGGGGGTATTGTAGATATACGGGATAGGAGGAAAGCTTCTAGGAGCTGTCAAGAGTTTTTACGAGAGTAGTAGAGCGTATATCAGGATTAGAAATAGAGAGAGTGAGTGGTTTGAGGTAAAAATGGGACTTCGTCAGGGATGTGTTATGTCATCCTGGCTATTCAATTTATACATGGATGGGGTGGTGCGAGAGGTAAATGCAAGGGTGGTGGGTCAAGGATTGGAGATGGTTAAAGAAAATGGAGAAAAGTGGGAGATGATCCAGCTGTTATTTGCGGACGACACTGTGCTTGTAGCAGGATCAGAGGAGGTATTGACGAAGTTAGTGACAGAGATTGGGAGAGTGTGTGAAAGAAGGAAGTTGAAGATAAACGTGGGTAAAAGGAAGGCGATGAGATGTACAAGGGCTGAAAGTGACAGCAGACTGGAAGTGAGTATTAAGGAAGAGAGACTGAAGGAAGTGGATAGTTTTAGATTTATGAAGGAGTAATTGTGCCGACAACACTGGATGGGGAAGAAGAATGGAACATAAAAGAGGAAGAGAGAGGGAGTTTGAATGCGTTTGAGAAGAGGTTTCTGAGAAGTATGATAGAGTTACTAGGCTAGATAAAGTGAAAAATGAGAGGGTGAGGAGGAGAACGGGGATGGACAAGAAGTTGGGAGATAGGGTGGATGAAAGAGTATTGGGATGGTTTGGACACATGGAAAGAATGAGTAAAGAAAGACTAGTAAAAGAGGTGTGAAAGATAGATGTGGAGAGAGTGAACATGAAGGGGCAAACTAGGATGAGATGAATGGATGGGGTAAAAGGGGCTTTCGGAAATAGGGGAATGTCTGTTGAGAAAAGACGGAAGAGGACAGAAAGTAGGGTTGAATGGAGAATGGTTGTATATGGATGATGTTGTGATCCATAAGGTAGAATGGATGGGGAATGGGGGGTGAGCAGTATGAGTGAGAAAATTTTGACGCAGCCGGAAGTGATTTTTTCCCGTCTTCTCCTTTTCTGCATGAGGGGAAGGAGAGGGGTTTCTTCGATTTAACGAAGAGGCCTTCCTGTGAATGTACCGTGTCTTGCGACACTGCTTCTGACCCAGGGCAGTGGACAGGATGCAGGGATGACCCGTCATCCAGGAGGTGCCAAGATAAGAGGGAGGGAATAGGGTAGAGGGGAGTGGAGTGTGATAGGAATAGAATGGGTGAAAGAAGATTTATGTCTTTGTTTTTTGGCTACCTCCTTTATCAGGTGGAAAAAAGACTTTGGTATATATATATATATATATTATATATATACATACATATATATATTATATATATATATATATATGCGTAAATAACCACTAGGAAAAAGTAAACTAACGAAGCAGAGCGCTTTCGTGTAATTACATCTTCAGTGCAGATACAAAGAAGGAATTATAAGATGAAGAAACAAGGTACAGAATATATGACATAGTGAAGAGGGCATTCGGAGAGGTAGTGGAAGAAGTACACGTGACGGACGTATGGGCCGTCCTGGTAGCCAACAAGTATGGGACGTTTGGGCCGTCCTGGTAACCAACAAGTATGGGACAACTGCTCATAATTTATATTACAATTCAAACAATTTTGAAATTTCATGAGAAATAAAACTATCTAATTTGTACAAACCTTGATGAAGATTAACATTTATCCCCTTACTAGATTTGATCAAACTGCATTCAATTAAATTTCTTTCTGTTATGTTGTTGTTGTATGTGATGACTTTAGCGTTATCCCAGTCAACTGGGTGGTTAAAATGGTTCATGTGGTTGAATATACCGCTAGATTGGTTTCCCTCTCTAACGTATTTCTTATGTTGAGTGATTCGTGTTGTGAGTGTTTTAGCAGTCTGACCAACATAAAACTGATTACATGATTTTCAAGGTATTTTGTACACACACCCTTTATTACTATTGACAGAATTATTTATGAGCAGTTGTCTTACAGTGTTCTTGTTATTGAAAACTACATTAATGTTAAATTTTACGTAACATATTTGGAATATTTTGCAGGTTTCTCTTGGTACGGTAAAATTAGCAAGTTACTCATATTGAAAGTTTGAGTTGACCTAAGGTTGTAAATTGTCCTTTTAGCACGATTGTAAGCTTTATCAAGAACATGTGTTGAGAAGTTTAGTGTATATCGCAAACCCAATCAAACAACGGGTTTGTTCCTATATACCCTATTATTCCTCACCACCCTGATGGCGTAAAGGTATCTGTTTTCGCGTCGATGTACCTCAGGGGCCCTACGCATTTGCAGCCCAGAGTACATCGATGATGAAATAGGATTGTATTTTACGTCCTTGGTACTAAAGCTACAAATTACCCACACATGTTCTTGATAAAGCTTACAAAACTCGTGCTAAAAAGGACATTTTTACAACCTGTAGGTCAACTCAAACTGTTCAATATGAGTAACTTGCTCTTTTTAACCGTTACCAAGGGAGAAAACCTGCAAAAATATTCCAAATTATGTTACGTTAAATTTAACAGTTAATGTTGTAGTTCTTCAATAACAAGACACACTGTTAAGACACGCTGCTCATACAATAATCCTGTTCAATAGTAATAAAGGGTTGTGGTGTACAAACTACCTTGCAAATTCATGTAATCAGTTTTTATGTTGGTCAGGGACTGCTAAAACACTCCACAAACACGAATCAACTCAACATAAGCAAATACGTTAGAGAGGGGAAAAACCAATCGATAGCCGGTTATTATTCAAACCACATGTGAAACATTTTTAACCACCCAGTTGACTGGGGATAACGCTAAAGTCATCCCACATACAGACAACAACATAACAGGAAAGAAATGTATTTGAATGCAAGTTTCGATCAAATCTAGTAAGGGTGATATAAATGTTAATTCTTCATCAAGGTTTTGTACAAATTAAGATAGTTTTAAGTTTCTCATGAAATTTCAAAAATTGTTTGAATTGTAATATTAAGAATTATGAGGCAGTTGTCACATACTTGTTGGGTTACCAGGACGGCCCAAACGATCTCCCATACTTGTTGGCTACCAGGACGGCACATACGTCCGTCACGTAGGTACTTCTTCCCACTACTCTCCCGAAAATGCCCTCTTCCACTATGTCTTATATTTCTGTAACCTTGTTTCTTACATCTTATAATTCCTTCTTTGTAAATTCTGCACTGAAGATGTAATTACACGGAAAGCGCTTCTGCTTTAGTTTAGGTTTTACTTTTTCCTAGTTGATTATTTACGGGGCATTATGTGGAAACACACGATCCTAAGTGTTTTTATTGGCATATACTATATATGATATATAATATATATCAGATAAATTTTATGATCCGTTTTCGCGGCAAGGATTCGTAACCTTGCGCTGTGTACATGCCGGACAAGAGGGGCCCCCATGACTGCCGCCTTTACCACCGTTCGACCACTGATGCTTAAAATCGTACCGAACTCGGAACACCTTTACTGGGTACTCGAGATTCGAGAAGGTCACTACCCTGCAACGCCTATTCTCATTTTTACCATTACGACCAAGCACGCTCGTGGGGAAGGGGATAAGGACCAGACCGAAATCCTTTTCACGCATCTCGCCAATTGTAAACCATACGAGAAGCAATTGAGCTAGTGGGACAGCGACATTATCAGATCAAATTTTTATGACCAGTTCCGCGTAAGGGATTCGAAACCTGCGCTTGTAATATGACGACACAGAGGACCCCCACCCCATGACTGCCGCCTTACACCGCTCGACCACTGATGCTTAAAAACGTACGAACTCAGAACACTTACTGGTTCTCGAGATTGAGAAGGTCACTACCTGCAACCCTATTTCTTCATTTTTACCATACGACCAAGCACGCTCGTTGGGAGGGGGTAAGGGACCAGACCGAATTCCTATTTTCATGCATCTCGCCATTGTAACCGTACGGAGACATTCGCTAGTGGACAACGACATTAATCAGATAATTTTATGGACCGTCGCGCAAGGATTCGAACCTGCGCTGTACATGGGACGGACAAGAGGCCCCCATGGGAACTGCCGCCTTACACCGGCTCGCACCCACTAATGCTTAAGATCGTACGAAAACTCAGAAACAAACTTACTGGTTCTCGAGATTGAGGGAAGGTCACTACCCTGCAAACCCTATTCTCATTTTTACCATTACGACCAAAGGCACGCCTCGTCGGGGAGGGGGTAAGGACCCAGGACCGGAATCCTTTTCAACGCATCTCGCCATTGTAAGCCCGTTATGAGAAATTCGCTAGTGGAACAGCGGACATTAATCAGATAATTTTATGGACCGTTCGCGCAAGGATTCGAACCTGCGCTGTACATGGACGACAAGAGCCCCCCATTGGACTGCCGCCTTTACACCGCCTTCGACCATGATGCTTAAAATCGTTACGAACTCAGAAACCACTTACTGGTTCTCGAGATTGAGAAGGTCCACTACCTGCAACCCTATTCTTCAATTTTTACCATACGACCCAAGCACGCTCGTGGGAGGGGAGATTAAGGGTACCAGACCCGAAACCTTTTCACGCGATCCTCGCTCATTGTAACCGTACGAGGGGAACAATTCGCTAAGGTGGACAGCGACATTAAATCAGATAATTTTATGACCGTCGCGCAATGGATTCGAACCTGCGCTGTACATGACGACAAAAGAGGGCCCCCATGACTGCCCCCGCCGTTATAACCGCTCGGACCACTAATGCTTAAAATTCCCTACGAACTCAGAACACTTACTGGTTCTCGAGATTGAGAAGGTCACTACCTGCAACCCCTATTCTCATTTTTTTACCATACGATCAAAGCACACTCGTGTGAGGTGGTAAGGGACCAGGACCAGAATCCTTTTTCACCGCCATCTCGCCATTGTTAAACCATACGAGGAAATTAGCTAGTGGACAGCGGACACTTTAATCCAGATTAATTTTATTGACCCGTTCGCGCAAGGAATTCGATACCTACGCTGCTACATGACGACAAGAGGGCCCCCATGACTGCCGCGCTTACACCGCTCGAAAACCACTGATTGCTTAAAATCGTACGAACTCAGAACAACTTACTGGTTCTCGAGATTGAAGGAAGGTCACTACCTGCAACCCTATTCTCATTTGTTACCATAGCGGACCAAAGCACGCTCGTGGCCCCCGAGGAGTAAGGGAACTGGGGACCGACACCTTTTCACGCATCTCGCCATTGATAACCGGTACGAGAGGAAATTCGCTAAGTGGGACAGCGACATTAAATCCAGATAATTTTTATGACCGTCGCGCAGGGGATTTCGAAACCTACGCTTGTTACATGGACGAACAACGAGGGCCCCCATGACTGCCGCCTTACACCGCTCGCCCACTAATGCTTAAAAAAAAAAAAACAAAATCGTACGAAACTCAGAACACTTACTGGTTATCTCGAGATGGAGAAGGTCCACTACCTGGCAACCCTATTCTCATTTTTACCATACGACCAAGCACGGCTCGGTGGGAGGGAGAGGGGGTAAGGGACCCAGACCGAATCCTTTTTCACGGCATCTCGCCATTGTAAACCATACGAGAAATTTCGCTAGTGGGACAGCGACATTAATCAGATAATTTTATGACCGTCGCGCAAGGATTCGAACCTGAGCTCTGTACATGAACGACAAGGAGGCCCCCATGACTGCCGCCGTACACCGCTTCGACCACTGAAATGGCTTAAAATCGTACGAAACTCAGAACACTTACTTGGTTTCTCGAGATTGAGAAGGTCACTACCTGCAAACCCCTATTCTCATTTTTACCATACGACCAGAGCACGCTCGTGGGAAGGGGCGTAAGGACCAGAAACCTGAAACCTTTTCACGCATCTCGCCATTGTAACCGTACGAGAAAATTCGCTAGTGGACAGCGACCATTAATCAGGATAATTTTATGACCGTCGCGCAAGAGATTCGAACCTGCGCTGTACATGATGGACAAAGGAGGGCCCCCATTGACTGCGCGCCTTACACCGCTCGACCCACTTGATGCTTAATAATCGTACGAACTCAGTAACACTTACTGGTTTTTCGTGAGATTGAGAAGGTTTCAACTACCTGCAACTCCTATTCTCATTTTTACCATACGACCAAGCACGCTCGTGGGAGGGGTAAGGGACCCAGACCGGAATCCTTTTCAGCATCTCGCCATTGTTAACCATACGAGATAATTAGCTAGTGGACCAGCGACATTAATTCAGAAAATTTTTATGACCGTCGGCGCTAAGGATTCGAAAACCTACCGCTGTACATGACGGACAAGGAGGCCCCCATGACTGCCGCCTTACAACCGCTCGACCACTGGATGCTTAAAATCGTACGAATCTCAGAAACATCTACTGGGTTCTCGAGATTGAGGAAGGTCACTACCTGCAACCCTATTCTCATTTTTACATACAACCAAGCACGCTCGTGGGAGGGGTAAGGACCAGGACCGGAATCCTTTTCAACGCATCTCGCCATTGTTAACGAATTTTCTTCGTATGGTTTACAATGGCGAGATGCGTGAAAAGGATTCGGTATCGGTCCTTACCCCTCCCACCGGAGGCGTGCTTTGGTCGCTTTATTTTTATTGGGGGGGTGAAAAAAAATGAGGAATTAGGGTTGCAGATTAGTGGAAACCTTCTCAATCTCGAGGAACCAGTAAGTGTTCTGAGTTCATACGATTTTTAAGCAATTCAGTGGTCGGAGCGGTGTTAAAGGCGGCAAGTCATGGGGGGCTCTTGTCGTCCATGTACAGCGCAGGATTCGAAAAAAAAATTTTTTCCTTGCGCGACGGTCATTAAAAATTATCTGATTAATGTCTGCTGGTCCCACTAGGCGAATTTCTCGTTTCTTGGTTTACAAATGGGCGAGATTGCACATGAAAAAAGAATTTCGGTCTGGTCCTTACCCCTCCCACGAGCGTGCTTGGTGCGTATGGTTAAAAATGAGAATAGGGGTTTGCAGAGTTAGTTGGACCTTCTCAATCTCGAGAACCAGTAGAGTGTTCTGAGTTGCGTACGATTTTAAGGCATCAGTGGTCGAGCGGTGTAAGGCGGCAGTCATGTGGGGCCTTTTGTCGTCATGTACAGCGCAGGTTCGAATCCTTGCGGCGACGGTTATAAAATTATCTGATTAATGTCCGCTGTCCAACAGCGAATTTCTCGATTGTACTATATATATATATATATATATATATATATATATATTAGTATATATATATATACTGGTATATATATATATATATATCTCTATATAT
Organism: Oratosquilla oratoria; assembly: GCF_046742065.1. Classification (NCBI taxonomy): domain Eukaryota; kingdom Metazoa; phylum Arthropoda; class Malacostraca; order Stomatopoda; family Squillidae; genus Oratosquilla; species Oratosquilla oratoria. The sequence goes on along the minus strand of NC_134817.1, from coordinate 40,433,080 downwards.
GTGTATGTGTGTGTGTGTGTGTGTGTGTGTGTGTGTGTGTGTGTGTGTGTGTGTGTGTGTGTATGAGTAAAAGTAACCACCATGTGTGTGTGTGTGTGTGTGTGTGTGTGTGTGTGTGTGTGTGTGTGTGTTGTCGTGAGTGTGTGTGTGTCTGCGTGTGTTGGTGTGTGTGTGTGTGTGGTGTGTGTGTGTGTGTGTGTGTTGTGGTGTGTTAATGTGTACCTGTGCGGTGGCGTGTGTATGAATGTTGTAAAAAGACAAGAGAGAAGTAGGATCTATATATATATATATATAATATTTATATATATATTGATATATATATATAATATATTATAGATATTTTTTTTTTTTTTTATGTCAAAACGTAACTGGCAATCAAATTCAAATGATCAGACTGAAGACAAGCAAATAAATAAACCAATAAAATCCAAAATGCGAAGGACGAAAAAGAAAGGAGAAAGGGAAAAAAGTTTCCAGATCTAAACAATAAACCGATGAGGGAGCACGAAGAAAGAAATATTATAAAATAAAGAACGGAGAGGAATGAAAAAAAACGAACGACGGAAAAGATATGTAGATATAAAGAAAAAAAAAAAGGAAGGAAAGAAAAGGAAGCACAAAAGAATATTGGAGAAAACGAAGAAGAAAAAAATAAGAAGGAGCAGGCGGTTTCCTCCCTGAGAAAAACTCAATGCAATTGTCCCAATAGAAACATGGCTGATGGCGAAAGGATCGGAGTAAATGAACAAAAAAAGATTAATGACTGAATAGTATTAAGGATAAGACTAGTGTTACAGGGAAAACAGACGACGACGGAATTTATTAAAAAAAAAAGTCAGTGAATATCTAATGCACCAAATTGATAACAAAAGGTTCGAATAAAGGGTGAATAGGGGACGGGTGAAGAGGAAGGAAAAAAGAAGCTAAAAAGAAAAAAGGAAGATCAAAAGTAAGCTTTAAATAGAATAAGATGAGATAACACATATATTAGTAAATTGATGATATAGTAAAATAAATGAAAAAAAATTAATTAGGTAAAATAAGTGGTGAATAGACATGAACCAGATAAATAAATAAAATTAAATTAATAGAATTAAAATAAAAATAAATAACAAATAAGTAAATATGCAAATAAATCAAAATGATTATAAAACAAATAAATAAATAAATTAAAAATAAATTAAATAAATAAATTAAGAGTAAATAAATAAGAAGATAAATGATTAAACAAATAAACTAACTAAATAAATAACATTAAACTAGATAAAAATAAATTAAATTAAATACAATAAATGAAATAAATAATTAAATAAAATAAATAAATGAATAAAATAAATAAAACAAAATAAATGAATCAATAAATTATAAAAAATAAATAACTTAAAATAAATATATAACAAATAGAATCAATAAAATAATTAAAAATAAAATTAAATATATGAATAAATGAAATAAATAGATTAAAATAAATAAATAAATAAATAAAATAGAATGGATAATGAATAAAATAAAGAAATAGAATTAAATCGATAAATAAATAAATAAAACTAATTAATTAATAAATAAAATAAATCGATAAATAAATAAATTAACTAATAAATAAATAAATAAAATAAATAATACCTAAATAAGATAAATGAATAAAAATAAATAGATTAGTTTAAAATAAATAAACAACGTAAATTAAATAGGAAGGTAAAAAAAAAAAATCAATAAATGAATAAAACCAAACAAAACAATACAAAGAAAATAAATGAAACTAAAACAAAATAAAATAAATAAATAAATAAAGTAAATAGACAAATGAATATGTAAAATAAATTACCATTACACAAAATGAACAAATTGAATAGATGAAATAAATGGAATAGATAAATAGTTATATATATAATATTAATGAAATTAAAACAATCAGATAGATGAGCAAATAGAATTTTTTTTGTATATAAAAGAATATATAAATAAAAATTAATAAAAACAAATAATTATATAGTTAAATAAATATATAAACTAAATCAATAAATTTATGGATATAATTATATATAAAAATAGATTGAAATATAAATGGAATATGAATTAATATATAAAATAAAACAAACATATCTAAATAAAATTAATACATTGATAAATTTATCAGCTAAACCGGAATAATGAAAATAAATATATAAAACAAATAGATAGAATTAGACAATTAATGAACTACTGTATATCTAAATTAAAAAAAGTAAAGGTAATATATTAATAAATTTATAAGAAAATTGATAAAATATATTACGGAATAGGAGGGATGGTGAGGGAAGGTTAGAGCTAGAAAAAAAAGAGGGGAAAAAGAGAATAAGGGAGAGAAGGGAAGGGAAATAGAGAGGAAAAAAGGAACAGGAAAAAGAGCATAAAGGAGAGGGAAGAGGAGTGTGAGGGAGATGGAGGGAGAGGGCGGGAGAGGGGAGGGACGAGCGGAGGGAGAGCGGAGGGAGAGGGAGGGAGATGGAGGTACGAGGGAGGGAGAGGAAGGGAGGAGAGAGGGGAGAGGGAAGGGAGTGGAGGGAAAAGGGAGGGGAAGGAGCGAGGGG
>NC_134817.1:40420510-40425510 GCF_046742065.1 Oratosquilla oratoria | reverse complement strand
GGAACTTCATGGTTTATGAGAAACGTTAGGACCTCTTGCAACCCAGCCATAGCAAATGGTTCTCTTTAATTTTCACATGAAGAAAATAACAAACCAGTATAGTCTATCTAGATAATAGCTGGCAATTACAATGTTCATTGGCATGTGGTAATATTGAGGTTGTGTGTCTGGGTAGAAAAGAGGTAGGAGTACTAATGGGAAGAGATGAAAGTCGTGGACGAAGTGAGAATGTAGAAGGACAGTGGAAGTAATAGGCTGAAAGGATTGTATGGTGGACAGAAATTTTGTGTGTGCGGGTTTGGTGTTCAGAGGTGCATTATACGTTTTGTTATACAATGAAAAAAACTAATATGCATATTACTTGTGGTCTAATGTAACACCTTCATCTACGTATATTTGTGTTCGTATATTTCTTAATTCATTGTTACACATGTATCCATTGCGAGTATTTACACAAATGGCATACTAGTATCTTTGTATATGTGTATCAATATACTCTTGTATCCATGTACGAGTCTATTTTTTTAATTTATACTCGTACCAACACATCTATGGTTTACATTTGTTATCTATTTCCACATTATCTATGTATATCTCATACACATCTACATTGAAAAAAGAAGAGTGGGCAGGTTTTGTTTATTTATATGTTCTCCCATCTACGGTTGCAGTTTTAGGTAAAAAAGCCGCAAGAATAAGTCTACATGTGAATGCACTTGTTGCAGAGAGAAGGAATTCATCATGACCCCCTTGAAAAAAAGGGGGAAATTAGTTTGATTTATAAAGAATTATAAGAGTATTCTGAATTATAAAATTCAATAATACAATAATAGTTACCACTTACCAAAAACAAAAAAATTATAATAAAAACAAGTTGTATGAAAAAAGGGGTTTTTTTGAGGGGAAAAGTGTTCATGGCTTGCTGGGTGCACATGCCTACAGTCCTTTGTCTTAATCCACTACTGAGTCAGACATACATTAAAAACACAACTTTCCGTCCAGACAAAAACGAAAAAAAGAAATCATTAAGAAAAGTTACGCCTGGTAGCGAAGAAAAAGTGAAGGGGAAAGGGGGAGAATTTTTGGATAGCATTTAAAATGAGGGATATAGAGGTTTTTAGGGAAGAAATGTCAATGGTAATGGTATTGGAAGACTTTAATGATAGGTTAGGAAATGAAACAATAGTCGGAGTGTTTGGGATAATGTGGAGTTCCAGGAAAAAAAAAAATCGTTTAGAGATGATGGTGGAGCTGCATCTAGAAAGAGACACTAATGATAGCTAATACAATGTTTAGGAAGAAAAATCGAGCATTAAATACACATGGGATGGTGGTTAAAAGGGTGGTTTGATAGGGCGTTAATGGTCTATGTAGTGGTTAACCAGGAGAATAATAGGAAGAGTTAAGGTTGTACATGTTCTAAGGGGACGGGAGTGGGGAATACCCAGACCCATTTTTTGTGTGGAAAGGAAGTTGAGAGTGGAGGATAGAGGAGAAAAGAAAACAGGGAAAAGGAAAGAAGGTAATGAGGTACTTAATGTAAACTGCTTAAATGAGAAAGACAAGAAGAAGTAACGAAGAAGAAGCTGAGTGAAAGGATAGTGTAGAAACTAGGAGTAGTAGAGTTGGAATGGGGATGGTTCAAGGAGGGGGTTCACAAGGTGTGCAAAAGGTGGTGTGTGGAGGCAAGGAGGATGGGAAGAAAACAGGATGTAAGGGTAGTGAGGGGTGGGAAGAGGGAAGCAAAGTATGATTGTAGAAAAGAAGAAGCAAGCATTAAAACTTATTGCGTAACAAAATTGGACGAAACGAAGCATTTGAGAAGTACAAAATTAAAATGAATAAATGTAAAGCAAAAGATAAGGGAGGCAAAGAGGAGGAGAGCAGAGCTTTGAAATGGGGTTAGGTAGTATGACAGAAAATTTTGAAAGTAATAAAAAAAATGTTTTGGAAAAGAAATTAGGAAAGGAAGGGGAGGCAAACTATCACGTAGGAGAAAAGAAGGGTTTTTAAAAGGTGCTGATGGAGAGATGATCATGGAAGAGGACGGCAGTAAGGAGGGATGGATGGGGCCAGAGTATATTTTAGGGAGTTATTGCTAAATGTGAAGATGGAATCAGGGGAGGGAAAAATAGTTGCAATGGGAAAGCACACACACACAACAAAAAATGGGAACAAGTGATGATTCAGGAAAATTTAGGAGTAATAAGGAAGTATGAGGATGAAGTCATTTGCTAAAAAATGATGAGGAACAGGTTAAGGGACACCTGGGGTTGGATGGGGCGTTATGCAGAATGTCAAAAAACGAGGGAAGTACAAGTGACGTTGGAAGGCTGATGAGGTTATCTAACTGGTTTGTTTAATAGAGGGTAGAGATACCGGAGGACTGGAGGAGTGCATGTATAGTACTACTCTACAAGGGAATTTGGGATAAGTTTGGTGTATTGTGTTTTCAGAGGAATTTCAGGTTTATTGGAGTATATTTAGGTAAGGCTAATTGGGAGAGCTTTGATTGAGAGGGTTAAGGAGAGGAAACAGATTGAATTTTTAGTGAGGAAACAGTGTGGGTTTTATTTTTTTAGGACAGGTCGGGGTTGCGTGGATCGAAATTTTTGTGGGGTAAACACAAAATATGCGAAAAAAAAGGAAAAGGTAAGGAGTTTTTGGGGGGCTTTATGAATTTGGAAAAGGCCTTAGGACAGTGTAGACAGGAAGGACAGTGTATGGTGGGAAGATATTGCAAGATATATGGGATTGGAGGGAAAACTTTTAAGAGCAATTAAGAGTTTTTTAGAGAGTAGGAAGAGCTATTGTGCTAGAATCAGAAATGGAGAGTATGAGTGGTTTGAGGTGAAGGTAGGACTTCACCATGGTTGGGCTATGTACACCTTGGACTGTTAAATTTATTCATTAGGATTGGGGGTGGTGAGGGGTAAACGCAAGGATAATGGGTCAGGAATTAGGAGATGGTTAAAGGAACAAAAGGGAGTAGGTAAAACTGGTGGAGATAAGCTAGGGTGTTGTTTGCTGGACGACATTTCACTCTGCTGCTGGATTAGAAAATGGGTTTGAGAAAGTTATGGGCAGGAGTTTGGGAACGTGAGCGAAAAATATAATGAATGATAATATGTTGGTAAAAGTAAGGTGATTTATTGATGTAACAAGGGGGGGGGTAAGAAAGTCGGGCGGCAGCAAAACGGTTGAGTGAGTAGTATTGGAGGAGAGACTGGAAGAAGGGGATAGTTTTAGATAGTTGGGTGAAACTGTGAGCATTTAAGGGAGGAGTGGAGGGGTAGGTAGAGTGTGTGTAGAATGAGAGAAGGTACTATAATACATTAGTAGGGTTAAAAGAGTACAATGGAGAAATAGACATTTGGGAATGGAGTGCAAAGGAGGTGATTGTATGTAAGGAGTGATTTATGCCGACAAAAAGATCCATATGGGGCGATAAACATAGAACGTAAGGAGGGGAAGAGAGGAGGGGAGCTTAAATGTACTTGAGGTGAGGTGCCTGAGAAATATGATAGGGGTTAACTAGGGCTGGATAGAATGAGAAATTGAGGAGGTGAGGGGAAGAACGAGGGTGGAAAAGGATTTTGGGAGGATAGGGTGGGAGAAAGAGTATTGAGGTGGTTTTAAGACACATGGGAAAGATAGAAGTAGTGAAAGATTAGTAGATGAGGTTTGAAAAGGCGGAGGGGAAACATAATGGGGAAACCAAAGGATGAGATGAATTGATGAAGTTAAAAATGGGACATAGTGAAAACAGTGGATACTATTAGGTATGGGGCCCACCGTCACGTTAAGTTCCCTGCGCTCCTGTATTGACTGGTTTTAATTCGGTGTAAATGTTCTTTCTATGTATTATATTTTTTCATTTTATTATCGACTTTCTTAACTTTATTTTCATCATTGTTATAATGGTAAATCACTCATCTGTAGGCCCTATGACTTTTTCATCCTACTTAGTCATGTACCACTTAGTATATGGCTTTTGTAGGGATATATAAAACTGTTTTATTATTTTCTTCACTTTCTTCCACTACTTCTCTAACTTAGTTTAATTAAGTACACCAGGAGGATTTTCCCTTTGGATTCTCTAATTCACTCACCAAGCCAAGTTCTTGCTTCGAAGAGTTACTTAATTCATCCAATAAACGTGACCGTTACATAATAAGGGTGTCACCTTTAAGGGCGTGTCGTTTTCACGCGTTGGAACCTTTTAGGGCTGTGATCAGCCTCCCACACTTTTCTCCAATCAGGACTGTTACACTGTCTCACGCAATACTGCTTATACAAGCATTCTTGGCCACGAAAGCGAAGTGGCCTTTGTGGTTTACAGTTTTCGTCTCATCTGCACCAATATCGATGCTTCCCTAGCGTGTTTTTACAAACTTTAGGCTGGTAGAGCGAGATAATGCAAAACTTGGCGCAACTCCGTCGCGAACCATTTTTTTTTCTTAAAACATCTAAGTTCGTAAAAATGAATTTCTCGCCAAACCCTAAACCCTCTATATACTTACTTGACTCTACTTATAAACGACCAGCCCTCTTTCAGGAATGTTTGTTGAGGAAGGACGGGGAGAAGACAGAAGACAGGGATGAAATGGAGAATGGTAGTGTATGAATGTATGCTGTGATGCATGAAAGGGAGAGAGTGGCAGAGTGGGGGATGGGTGGTTTCCAGGGACAATTTCCCCCGGAGGACAATTGTTCCCCGTAATCAGTGGCCCCCTGGGACAATTGCCCCCTAGGACAATTGCCCTCTAGGCAAATTTCCCCCGTTGTCAACTGCCCCCTGGGATAATTGCCCCCTAAGGAACATTTACCCGGAAGAAATAGATTCCACAACCGTTGACAATGCAATCTAATAGTATGAAGATACTGTGACTCAACGCAGGGAATGTGAACTGTTTTTAATGTTTACCCAAATACTTTTATTTATAAAGGTCTAAGAGTGGATATTACTGAGTGGGTCAATTTCCCCCGTGGACAATTGA
>NC_134817.1:40417794-40420010 GCF_046742065.1 Oratosquilla oratoria | reverse complement strand
CTGTAGCTATAGAAGAAAAATTGTAGAAGTCATTCTCTAATAAAACATTATCCCTAACTTTAATTCCTCTAAAGGCCAGTGGCCCCCAGATTGTAAATTACCAAGTTACGGAGGTCAAACAAGATCATGTCTAAAGCAGTTGGACAAAATATCACCCCTTGTCCTACTTTGACCCGACCATTTCAAGGGCATGTGACCTGAGCCCCCCCACCCTTTCTCATCCCCTTCTATGTACTCCTCATTTCTTCATATATACTTGTACCTTAACCTTATGTAAGCATTCTGCTGAAGAGGACTACAGAGAGTAGTCGAAATATACAGTTTCTCTGTACTTTCCGTTATTATTTCTCCGATAGTGGGTTAACAGTGATCATAATATAATATAATATTTAAACTTAGAACCCACTGTCGGTGGAAAAAGATAAAAAAGTAAGATGATTGTTCCTGTATATTTCGACCACTCTCTGTGGTCCTCTTCAGCAGAATGATTACAAAGGTATAGTACAAGGATATATACATAGTAATGAGATACATGAAGGGGAACATGGGAAGACACAGGTGAATATACCCTAGGTGGGGTGATCGTTGTTGGAACCAATAATGTTTGAACATATTTTATTGACTGCTAATGATGTAATACAGTCCGGAATCCAATGACCTTTTGAGACATCTTTGATGAAAGAAGATTCTATTATTTTTCTCTTAAAGCTACAATTTGATTTAAAAATTATGTCTGCGTTGTCCCAGTCTATGCGGTGGTCTTTGTTGGATGTGTGAAGAAACACTGCAGAGTTCTCGTATGCATATTTAACCGAGTTTTTGTGTTCTTTAATCCTGGTGGTGAGGTTTCGTCCGGTTTGACCCCAGTACACTTGATCACAATCCTTACATGGTAATTTATAAACTCCTGGGTTGTTATTATCTTGGGTTCTTCTATGAACATTAACTACTTTGGAAAATAGGCTGTTGGGATAATTAAATGTGAATTTTATTTGTTCAGGAGGAAGTAGTTTAGAAACTTTGTGGATGGAGTCATGGTATGGTAATTTTATACATTTCTTGTCCCAATTGTGTATGTTATGAGTGTTGGAGTTATCTTTGTAATGGCTGGTTTTTGCTTTGCTAAGGGCTTTGAATAAGAACCAATCTGGATATCCTATTTTCTTTAGTTGTGAGCTTACTTCCTCTAGTTCTTCTTCAAGGTACTGTGGACTACATAGTCTAAGGGCTCTTAGGTACAGACCTGAAGCGACACTGTACTTAACTTTTTCTGGATGGTGGCTAAAGAAGTGTAGGGAACTACCTGTGTGGGTTGGTTTCCGGTAAACTGAGAAGGACAGTTGGTCACAATTTTTAATCAATAGAATGTCTAAAAGGGGTATTTTATTGTTATATTCCCATTCCACTTTAAATTCTTTTGCTAAGTTATTAATTCTGGCAAGAAATTCATCAAACAAGCCCCAATCGTCGTTCCAAATTGTGAAAATGTCGTCAACATACCGATACCAAAACATGTCCGGAGGTTTAATGTCTGGCAATAGGACACTTTCAAAATATTCCATGTACAGGTTGGCGAGTACTGAAGAAAGGTTGGACCCCATACTGCAACCAAATTTCTGTCTGAAAAACTTGCCTTGAAAAGAAAAAACATTGGTGTTAATGCACAGCCGAGTTAACTTAATAAGATCTGAGACAGAAATGGGGAATTTGTCTTGATGTTGTTGCAGTTTGGTTTCCAGAAACTTAAGAACATCATCTACATCTATATTTGTGAATGAAGAGAAAATGATACTTAGAAAGTTAGAGAAATGTTCTCTAAAAATCATTGACGCCACTTGTGCTTTAGCATTTAACAGTAATTGTTTAAGAGAAAGACTTTCCCCAAAAGGTATATGTATATATATATATGTGTATATACATACATATATACATATATATATAAATATATATATATACATATATATATATGTGTGTGTATGTGTGTGTATATATATATATACATATATGTATATATATATATATATATATATATATATATATATATATGTATACCTTTTGGGCAAAGTCTTTCTCTTAAACAATTACTGTTAAATGCTAAAGCACAAGTGGCATCAATGATTTTTAGAGAACATTTCTCTAACTTTCTAAGTATCATTTTCTCTTCATGGTTCAAACTCTGGAGGAAAGTACGAAAGTCGTCAGAGTGTTTTTCCATT
>NC_134817.1:40395294-40407794 GCF_046742065.1 Oratosquilla oratoria | reverse complement strand
CTGGCAGCCATCGCTTCCAGTACTTAACGCAATTAATGCCAGGGAGTTTCCACTACCGCACAGCGTGCGATCACAACGGAAAACTTGTTTTCGGAAAAAAGGTGCAGGAACAGAGGTTCTGCTGGAAAAGTGGGACTTGGAGCCGTAATTAGAGGAACATGGGGAGAGGAGAAGAGAAGAGACAGTAATTAAACGGAATACAAAGAGAAGAGTGAGTAAAAGATAAGCTGAAGGAGGCGGGCGATAATTCGAGACCATAAAATCTAGTGAGAAAAGAGTTTAGGGAGAAAGTAAAAATTAGGATTGAGTAAATGAAAAGAAAAGGAAATAAAACGAAATAATAAGTAAAGAGAAATAAGAGAAAGGGGAAGGGGAAGAGAAAAAGAAAAGAAGATTGAAACTGAAAAGGGGACAGGATTAAAGGTAAAGGGAAGTAAAAGAAATGGGGGAAATTGAAGAGAGAAAAATAAAAGGTAAAATGAATAGAGATACGAAAATGAAGGGAAAGGGGAGAAAAGGGAAATACAAAGGAAACGAAAAGAAATTGAAAAGAAAAAGGAAGGAGGGAAATTAGAATGAAAGACAAAATGAAAGGGAAGAGGAGATAATGTAAAAAGGGAAAGAAAATGGAAATACCAAAAGGAAGAGAACGTTAGTAGGACAGAGAGATAGTATAAGTTAAAGATCGCCAGCATTCAATTTTGAGTGAAAAATAGTACCCATTGAGAAAAAATGCTAAGTAACATGGTCAGTATAGATACTACCAAAATCAAATAAATAATGACTACATGAAACTTGCATTCAATACATGATAAACGTAAAGTGTTAATGTTCATTATAAACCCACTACCGGAGATATAATAACGGAAGTACAGGGAAACTGTATATTTCGACTACTATCTGTAGTCCTCTTCAGCAGAGTGCTTACAAGAAGTTAAGGTACAAGTATATATGAGGTAGTGAGAGGTACATAAAAGGGGATGGGGAAAGTGGGAGGACTCAGGTTACATGCCCTTGAAATGGTTGGGTCAAGGAAGGACAGTTGGTGGTATTTTTTCCGACCGCTCTTGACATTAATTTATTGACCGCTAACTTCGTAATACAATCTGGGGGCCACTTTTTGAGGTATTAAATTTAGGATAATGTTTTATTAGAGAAGATTCTACAATTTTCCTTCGATAGCTACAGTGTGATTTAAAAATAATTGATGCATTATCCCAATCTAATCTATGGTCTTTTTGGCTGGCATGAAGGAACACAGCGGAGTTAACTTGTCCATATTTTATGGATTTTTTATGTTCCTTTAATCTCGTGGACAAATCCCTGCCAGTTTGGCCCCAGTAGACATCATCACAGTCTTTACAAGGCAATTTATATACCCCGGAGTTTTGGTCCACATCATCCCTCCGGTGTACATTTACTACCTTTCTAAAAATGCTGTTTGGATAATTGTAAATAAATTTAATTTGGTTATTAGGTAGAAGTTTGGAGACCGAGTTGATAGATTCATTTAATGGTACAATGATGTTATTGTTACCCCATTTAAACTCCCTGGAGTTATTTATTTTATAGAAATTAGATTTGGCTTTATGTACGGCTTTCTTTAAAAAACATTCCAAATCCATATGTCAAGCAACGTAATTTTTATCTATTCATCTATTTATTTATTTATTTTTATTAATCTATTTATTTATTTATTTGTTTATTTGTTTATTTATTTGTTTATTTATTTATTTATTTATCTATTTATTTATTCATTTATTCATTTATTCATTTATTCATTTATTCATTTATTCATTTATTCATTTATTCATTTATTCATTTATTCATTTATTTATTTATTCATTTATTCATTTATTTATTTATTTATTTATTCATTTATTCATTTATTTATTTATTCATTTATTTATTTATTCATTTATTCATTTATTCATTTATTTATTTATTTATTTATTTATTTATTTATTTATTTATTTATTTATTTATTTATTTATTTATTTATTTATTTATTTATTTATTTATTTATTTATTTATTTATTTATTTATTTATTTATTTATTTATTTATTTATTTATTTATCTATTTATTTATTTATTATATATTTATTTATCTATTTATTTATTTATTTATTTATATTTATTTATCTATCTATTTATTTATTTATTTATCTATTTATTTATTTATTTATATTTATTTATTTATTTATTTATTTATTTATTTATTTATTTATTTATTTATTTATTTATTTATTTATTTATTTATTTATTTATTTATTTATTTATTTATTTATTTATTTATTTATTTATTTATTTATTTATTTATTTATTTATTTATTTATTTATTTATTTATTTATTTATTTATTTATTTACCTATGTATTTTAGTCACCTAGTATTAGTCGACAAAATTCTTTCTCCAACCAAGGCTCCCAATCACCACGACCCAACACCATCATCAGTACCCATCACTATCGTCATCAGCTAAGTTCGTTCGTGAGCTGAATAAAGGTCTCTTGTGATTATTCAACAAAACAAAACATTTGAAATATGACAATGCTGCTATTATAGTTAATTTGCCTATATAATTTAAATGTGGTTTCGTTAGTTTTCCGAAAATACCTGTACAACCATCAGCTTGTTTATTTCCTCCTCTTGTACACAAATATTCACTTCTTCTCAACATGTAAAGTTCACCTTCTTTGTAGTATTGTTCTGTGATCGTTGAAAATAAGCAAAAATGATATATCCTTTTGTCATTTTGAAAAGGTGATATTACCAGCAAGTAAGAATTCTACTGTGAAAATGCTTTAGTCAACTCTAAAACGGGTAACTTATTTCCAAGAAATGCCAATTTGTACAGTAAAAGAGAAAATTCTTATTCCCGAAGGTATTATACTCTCAAAAATTGAGTTAACCAAACAATGCAATTCGTTGGAATTACTATTAAAAAAATATGTAAACATATTTGTTGATAAAAAAAAAATTATGTTTTCTGTTCGGGGTGATGTTGTCCACAAAATTAATAATAATAATAAATGGAGAGGGTTTCAACTATACTTTATATATATATATATATATATATATATATACATATACATATATATATATATATATATATAAATATTAATATATATATATTTATATATATATATATATATATATATATATGTATGTACATATATATATATATATATATATATATATATAGATATATATGTATAGTATATATATATAAGCACGACCCCGTCTAGCAACACGATTTCTCTCCCAGATCTCCTTCCAGTGTTAAAAATGGAAAAAGTAATTAATATCAATCTATTTTAACACCAAATGTCCAAATTATTTTAGTAATACAAGGAATGCTAAGTTACCGACAATGTATCATATTACCAAATATTCAAATTACTTCAGTTTGGACATATGAGATGCTTTGGATTTGTTTGTTTTTTTCGTCTTATTTAGCAGGGGAGGATGAAAAAGGCTGGACTGTATCAATAGTAAACTGCTATTTACTATCGAGTGTTAGGCGCTTCAGAAGAACAAAATTATGAAGTTATATTTTCTTAGAAACACTGAGAGTGGAGATTGATTTTATGCATGTTGGATTAGCGGAACTAAACCTTTCACTTAAATGTCATTATCACCTTTCCTCTGCTTAAGCTTGTGGGAGTTTTTGATAAGATGGATGAGTCATGTTTTGAGATAAATCTAAAAACTTCGTTACTTTATATTATTTTTCCTTTTGTTATGTTTTTTCCCTCACGTGTGTAATATTTCCTTATCAGTAAATAATACGTTGTCTATTTAAGTGCAACACAAAAATTCTGATTAATTTTCTCTTTCATTTCTCCTTTTTCTTTTTTTCTTCTTTTTGTCACTATTCTTTTTCATTTTTCATATAATATTTTCACTGATTTTCTTTTAATTTAAACAGTCACAGTTGAATTTTTTCTTTCGTTTTTTGGAATTTCTCTGACTCGTCCGTTGTTTTAGTTCTTGAGTTTCCTCCTTTTCTCGACTCTGACCTGACGCTTGTGCTTCGGCCAAACACTTCGCCAACTTACTGAAGAAGTTTGACGGAAGTAAATTTTAGCGAGGAGATCCTATTTTCTTTCTCCTGTCCCGTTTTCTGTTTAGGTTTCGCATTCTCTTCAGACTGAGGCGATTTCGTTCAGGGTCCCTCCTGAATGTCAAAAAGAAGAAGAAGAAGAAAAAAAAGGGGGGGGGGGTAAAGGAAAAAGAAAGAGGAAGTCGCCTTTGTTTTACGACCTTCAACTTTGGGTAATCAATTCCAAGTTTTGCCGTGACAGCATTTTCCAATGCTTTTTTTTTTTTTTTTTTTTTTTTTTTGACAGAAAGTCTTACCTCATGGATTGAGTACTGGTCAATGATCTGAAAATGGCTAATGAAAATTAACACAAGTAAATGCAAGGTTATGCACATAGGTATAAATAATAGTAAGTACGATTACAAGATATTTAGAACAAAAGTGGATAGTGGAAAGAATCTTGGCGTAATTCTCAGTAACGATCTCAAATCACCTAAGCAGTGTATTTCAGACTCTGAGAAAGCAAATAAGATTCTAAGACTGATTGCGCGATCTTTTGACTTCAAATGTCAATCTCTAATTAACAAGCTATATAAATCGTTAGTTCGTCCACATTTGGAATATGCTGTTTCCGTATGGTCACCGAATCTCATTAAAAATATTGACAGATTGGAAAAAGTACAACGAAAGTCGACTAAAACATATGAATCTGTTTTCTCTAAAAAAGCGTAGACTCAGAGGTGACTTGATACAGGTCTTTAAGATTCTAAAGGGAATTGACAACATCAAAAGTGAAATTTTTTTCACACTGAATGAGAATCCGACAAGAAATAATGGTCTCAAACTGTCAGGAAGTAGATTTAATTTGGAAGTGGGTAGAAACAACTTCGTCAACTGTGTGGTTAATGAATGGAATAAACTTCCTGCAGAAGCAGTGCAATGTACTTCAGTTCAAAGCTTTAAAATTCGTTTAGATAAATGCCTAAGCAAGATGCTGTAATGCCTGTCATTTATTTTATATTATGTGTTTATATGTTTGTTATTACTTGTATGTTTGTTTATTATTATTTGCTTGATTTTCATTTATTATTAGTTATCTGTCAATTTATTATAATTTACTATTTACCTGTTTGTTTATAATCTAATTATAGTTGTGTATTTATTTATCGTATTTATTATTACTTATATTATTATAATTTATCTATTCCTTTATTTATTTATCATTATTATAATTTTTTCGCATCCGACCTAATTATGGACCAACAGGTCTCCTGTCGATATGCTCCTCCTTTGTAATCCTTTGCGAAGATGAACCTTTTTAGAAGTGACATATTATAATGTATTTATTCTGGCTGTCGCCCGGCAATTTCGTTCAATTAGAAGAAAACCCTCCCCTCGCCACCCCAAGTACTAAAAACACACTTTCCCTGTATAATATAAACATATTTATTTGTAAACCCTATTGAAAGACACTTTTTTTTATTGTCTTCCACTCTCTATCTACCCAAATTATTAGAATCAGTTTTGATTACCCAACTCTATATTGCTGTTCTGTATTATATACAATTCTTATATGTCTTCAAGTGATCTAATTCGGCTGAGGGAGACCAAGTTTTTACATAAAGACCACATAAATTAGCCTATTTAGTGGAATACTGCATTGAGATAACAACAAAGACAATACATGAGTACAGTGCTGTACAGGGGAGAAAGCATTATACATACAAAGAACAACGTATACTCATTTAGGCTCTATTTACCGTAAAGAATATCCTTATGAATGTTCAATGCACATGACATGTCGATGCACTTCCCGTGAATAAACTTTGTACGTCTCATATAGAATGTTCTCGAATCTCAAATGATGAATGATGAAAATTTACTTTTAGCGTCTCACATTGGTATGAGCACTCTAATGAATATGATATGCTGTATATCATCTTTGTTGATATTACCCTTTGACACAAGCTAAAAAAGCGTCCTGGGTAAACAATTTTGATAATTATTTTTTTTTCTTTCAGTGGTGTACCTTAAAGAATACAATATGCACACACACACACACACACACACACACACACACACACACACACACACACACACACACACACACACACACACACACACACACACACACACACACACACACACACACACACACACACACACACACACACACACACACACACACACACACACACACACACACACACACACACACACACACACACACACACACACGCACGCACGCACGCACACACACAGGAAAATGTTAGATCTGCTCGAAGATGAGAATACTTACAAAAAACAAAATAGCGGGTTCGCCAAAGAAAGGCGATGGAATTTAATAAGGCAGCGAGGCGCATCTTAAACAAAACTACAAAAGGTAAGAAAATTGTAAGCTTGTTAGAAGAAACACCGCGACCCCCACACATGAGAGGCCTACCCAAAACACACAAAACAAACATACCCATGAGACCCATAACATCGGGAATAGGATCAGCTCCACATAAACTTGCCAAAATATTAGCGAAACCCCTTAGGAAAACATTAGGTACCATCAGTGATGCACATCTTAAGAATCCCTTTGATTTATTAAGTAGACTTAGAGCTATGGACCTAACTGGCAAAAAACTAGCCAGCTTTGATATTAAAGCTTTATTCACATATGTATCCACAAAAGAAGCTTTAAAAGCTGTTAAAAAAGTTGTTAAAAATCTGAGTGAGAATGGGCTGCCAGTAGTCAAAAGAGATTTCATCGATTTGGTTTCTCTATGTACTAACTTTGGCCTCGTCATCTTCGATGGCGTAGAATATTTCCAGCATAGTGGGTTAGCCATGGTGTCTCCCCTTAGCTCAGTGATGGCATGTTTATATTTGGAACAATTAAAAAGTACCAGTTAGATCAAACTCATGGGAAAAGATACACATTGGTGGCGATATGTCGATGACATTTTAGTAGTGGTATCCGTGTTCGTTAATGCAAGACAGAAATTATCCAGTTAAATAACATAGAACAGAAAATACAATTTACACTAGAAGAAGAAATAAATGATAAAATTCCTGTTTTGGATACTATAATAAAGAAAACAGAACGGAATAAAATTCAAAGTGTACAGAAAACCAACAAACCGAGAAGATTGCATTCATTTTTATTCAGCTCACAGGGAAAATAATCGGATTCATGTTTAGGGCCCTAAGGATATGTAGCAAAGAGTTTTTACAAGACGAGCTCAACCATATCTTTAAATCCTTTCAAGAATTAGCATATCCTTTAGGCTGTCTTATGAAATTAAAATATAAAGCCATCAACCGAGAGGTTGCTGGTAACGTGGTCAAATTCAGTGGTTTGTCAGATATGGTAGCTTGGATTGTGATTAGGCTGTGTAAAAGGTGCACTCTAAAAATAGTTCAGGTTTATGCACCAGCTTCGCAGAGTTCAATTGATGAAATTGAGTCCTTCTATGATGATTGAAGTCAGGTAATGGATAAAGAAAAAAGTAAGCTCACGTTGGTAATAGGCGACTTTAATGCTAAAGTGGGGAAGAAGATGGGAGATGACACATGCAATGGGAAATTTGGAGTAGGTAAAAGAAATGACAGAAGCGAGATGTTAGTCAATTTTACAGAGAACTACAACATGAGGATAATGAACATTTTCTTCCAAAAGCGTGTAGGTCGTAAATGAACCTGGAGAAGTCCAATGAAACAACAAAGAACGAAATAGGCTTCATATTAGGAGATGAGAGCAAAAGCATTAGCAATTTTACGGTCATAAATAAAGTCAACATAGGTAGTGATCATAGAATGGTGGGTTGCATAACTAAATTCAGTTTCAGATTCGAGAGAAATAAATTTATTTTTAGTAAGAAAATCAACCTTGCAAAGGTTAAGGATAACAAGAAAAAAAGTAGTTATAATCTAAAAATAGATTCGAAGCTCTAAAAACTAACGAGGACACCGTGGAAGATATTAATTTGAATTTAGTGAATATCACTAGGGAATCGGCAGAGACAGTAGGAAGTAAAAAAAAAAAATAGAGAAAGTAAATACTCCAAACCCACAAATGACATAATTAAAAGAAGAAGGATCATGCAGATTAAAAGCAGGAGAGACGAAATAGAAATAATACTCAGTAGAACTAAACAAGCTTATCAACAAAAAGCAGAAATTAGAGAAAAGAAAGAGAAACATGGATGAAATAAAGGAAACTATACTGAATGGTAAAAGTATTAAAGGGACCGAGCGCAGACATGCTTTGGGAAGACAGCAAATGATATGTGAAAGATAGAAATGGAGAAATCTTCAAATGCAGGGACAAAATGGTAAAAAAGGTAGAAGAATTTTACCAAGAGCTTTACTCGTCGAAGACTGTAGTAGAGTCAGTAAATTCTTGTGTAGCCGTTGTTAGTGTACCAGAAATTACAGAGGAAGAAGTAGATTTTGCTCTAAAAACTATGAAAGGAGGAAAAACACCTGAGGAAGATGGTATGTCGATAGATCCATTGAAAGACGCAGGTAAATTAGTTCATATTAAATTAGCTCAGGTGTACACCCAGTGCTTACGTCAAGAAAGCATTCCTGAATCATGGTGTAATACTATACTTATTTTGCTTCATAAAAAAGGAGACCAGAAGGACTTTAGTAACTATTGACCGATTAGCTTGCTATCAAATGTATATAAAGTATTCTCCAAGATCCTTACAAGTACACTAAGTCATGTTTTAGATGGAAACCAACCGAGAGAACAGACAGGCTTTAGGAGCGGATATTCGACTCTAGACCATTTGCAGGCGATAAACCAAGTAATTGAGAAAGACCTTTGACTCGGCAGAAAAAATAGCAATACTAAACTCGTTACGCAATCATGGTACAAACGAACAGATCGTAAGGATTTTAGAAAATATTTATGCGAAAGATATAGTATAATTCGACTACGTAAAGATACAAAAAAGATCAAGATCGAGAAAGGAGTACGGCAAAGCGACACAATTTCACCCAAATTATTTACAGCTTGCTTGGAAGGTATTTTCAGAAGATTGAGTTGGGATAAGAAAGGAAAGGTTTAAAGATTAACGGCGAATATTTGAACCACCTAAGATTTGCAGATGACATTATTCTTATTTCAGAAAGTGCAGAGGAATTGCAAGATATGCTGTGTAATCTAAACAAGGAAAGTGTCAAAGTAGGTTTAAAAGTTAATAAGGGTAAAACCAAAGCAATGTTCAACACGAAATTTCAAAGTAAAGAGATTGTAATCGATGGTGAGAGTCTTGAAGAAGTTGAGGAGTATAATCATTTAGGGCAGATGGTGAAAGTGACGAAATATCATGATAATGAAAAAAAAGCATTATGGTTGGTTGAAAGATGTTTGGTAAGTATAATAAAATCCTGAGAGGCTGTCTACCCTTATGTTTGAAACGTAAAGTTTACAATCAATGCATTCTGCCAGCAATAATCTACGGGTGTGACACTTGGAAACTAATGAAGGCGATGGAAACAAAGCTAAGGACTGCACAGAGAAGAATGGAGAGATCAATGATGAGAATAATGCTGAGAGACCGAAAAATAGCAAGTTGGGTGAGAGAGCAGGCTAGAGTGAAAGATATAGTAGAGGCGGTAAAAGAGAGGAAGTGGAATTGGGTAGGTAAGTTAGTGTGAACGACTTATGAGCGATGGAGCAAGTGTGTTACTGAGTGGACGCCGTGAGATAGGAAGCGTGGAAGAGGGAGATCAGACAGAAGGTGGAGAGACGAGATCGTGTGGTTTGCAGTAGTGACGTGGCAGAGGATGGCGCGGTCGAGTAAATCATGGAATGCTATGAAGGAGGCCTTTATTCAGCAGTGGACTCTGGACACCGAAGAAAGTTGACCAAGTACGTTACTTTCTAGGATTAGCAGGATATTATCGTGCTTTTGTAAAATATTTTGCTTGCATAGCATCACGTCCTACTCGTCTCCTCAAAAAGGATGTTTCCTTCCAGTGGTATGATGCTCGCCAGAAAAGCTTTGACACCTTGAAGCAGTCACTTTCTCAGGTGCCTGTGTTGGCATTCCCAGATTATGCTATTCCTTTTACCATTTGCACTGATGCTTCTGGTCTCTGTATTGGAGCTGTCTTAATGCAGCAGGTAGATAATTGTCTTTCACATATCATTGCATATGCTAGGCGCAAGCTCAGCCTGAGTCTCACTACTCTGTTACACGTCTGGAAACTTTAGTAATGGTGTGGGTTTTAAAGCATTCTCGTGACATCTCTGGATATTCCATCACAGTTTACACAGACCACAGTACTGCCACAAAATTTTCAAGGGTAAAAATCCTTCAGGCAACCTAGCCAGATGGTTTCTTAATAATAATGAGTTTAATCTAGTCCTTAAGCATATCCTGGGACGTACAAACAAGGTTTCTGATACACTTTCACGAAATGCACCCATAACTGCTGTTGCTGTTATTCACAACTTCTCCCTGCGAGATTCAGCCAAAGCTCAACATGAGAACCCTCTTTGGTCTACTACCATTTGCGCCTTAGAATCTGGCGATGATGCTATCTTTCCAAAGTTATCTGTACCTCTGTCTCAATTCTCCTTGTAAAACTGTGTTTTCACTCGTAACGTGAAAATGTTTGACCAAGATGTGGCACAGCTATTGATTCCTGAGTCTTTAGTCCCTGTTGTTTTATCTCTTACTCATAATTCCCCTCAAGCTAGTCACTCAGGTCGTGACAAAACCCTGGCTATGGCTCGCAAGAAATATTATTGGCCTAGAATGCGTTTAAAATTTGACACTCATGTAGCTCATTATGTCATTTATGGTTCTGACAAGAGGTTTCCGTATGATCTTTTGGTGTAAGAGGCTGGTAGATTGAGGTAGACAAGTAGGTAGATAGAGGGGTAGGTGGCGAGGAATTCATTTTACGACTTACATGTTTTGAAAACAAATCCGCGTGAGGAAGTTGCTGAGTTGCATAATCTCGCTCACCGCCTCAAGTTTGTAAACGCCAGCTAGGGTGTCGATATTGGCGCTGATGTTACGAAATGTAAACACTAAGCCACTCAAGCTTGTGACTAAGATTGCTTGCGTAAGCATTATTGCTTGAGACAGTATAACAGCCTTTCTGATTGGAGAATAGGGTGGAGGAGGAGAAAAATTATTGGTGCATGGAGGTAAAGTCAAGCCCTTAAAGGGTGGCACTTATTTGTAAAGTTCAAAGTTATTGGATGAACTAAATCGTGACGTTAAGCAGAATTGGCTTGGTGGGCGTACAAGGATCCCTGGTGGGGTTCCTCGATTGTAATTACATAAAACCAGTTGTAGAAGTGTAATATTATTCGGAAGAAAAGAAAAAGAAAAATACGTTTAATTCACACCACCTTGAATATTACATACTTGACTAAGAAGGACGAAAGAGGCATGGGGCCTACATATGAGTGGAGAAAACTAAAAGTGAAGAAGAATTACAATATCACAAGTGTTGGTAGCAGCATAACTAACATTTGGAAAGTCCCATTCGTCTTCTCTATCTTTGAAAATTACAGTCACCTTTAGTGTCATAACATTGCATACCATTTATGATTCTGTCAAAAGGAACCTTGAGGAGTCTAGATCAGTCATGATACAGGAACAATATAGTAGGGATACATATGTTTCCATCTAAGTAGGTGACCATGTATTTAAACAAATATATGAAGAACAGTCTAAATTAAAAACAAAATTATTGGTCCTTTTCTGGTGACGCAGAGGCTTCATCCTAATAATTTCATGGTGTTTAACCCATCTCAAGGACTTAGTGAGGTTCTGCATTCTGATAGGCTTAAAAAGACACAGGTGCCCATACCTGCATTTATCCAGCCTCCCCCAGAGCTCAATGTTCCAAATATGTTACCCCTTGTTCACCACTGGTATCATCTACGTTCAAAAGGTACAGTGCATTGATGGTCGAGTGAGCCTATTGTGTACAATTGTCTTGATGTGTAATTTTTTTTCATTGTAACTGATATCTATTCAGTATATATATTATGTACATAACTATGTACAGCCTCAGTTGTGCTTGGCATAACCAAAGGGAATGTAATATTTGGTTATATTCGATAACTTCTACGTGTCTGCCAAATATATATATTGTATTTTCCCATGTATTATTTTAACTGTATCATGTCCCGGACGACCGGCAGTTTATTCAATTTTACTGGGCAGTAGATTGTAGTACCATGTTTTCTATGTTTATTATATTTCTTGTGTTTGTCTTCTCCCTGCCACGAATGTTGCTTTTTCGGTGAGGATACACAGAGATGGTGGCCGAACCATGTTATGGGAGCCTGTAGTGAATATGTCTATTTATATGATAATGTATATTTATTTGATAATGTAGTTATGTACATATAAAGCCACCTAGTGGGTTTACGCTATTAGTAATTACCGCAGAAATGGATTGATGTGTCCCGCACATTGTTGCTCCT
>NC_134817.1:40367794-40370294 GCF_046742065.1 Oratosquilla oratoria | reverse complement strand
TCCTGCAATCATCATTTGAAGAAAACATCTTCGCCTTTCATGACGCCGAATCCTCCAAACAAAGATTCATCTCATCCCAATTCATAACCACCATTTCCTGCTCCTTTTAGAAGGTTTACTTCATTCCCCTCTCTTATCCTCCGAGTTCCTCCGAGGATCCATTCCCTCATTCGGACGATCCATTTCTCTTTCTTGTCTGTTTCCGAAAAGGAGCCGGGGTTCTCCTTTGGTGCGTTTCTTTACCTTCACGTCTAGAGCGTCGTTTATGGTTCTCTTCTTAGGCTTTCCGACCATTTCGCTTTGAGTCTTCCTTTGAGGAACCTTTCAACACATCTCGGCGTTTTGCTCCTTCTTCATCTTTTTCCCGTTCGATGATCATGTTTTACTTGCTTTGTCCTATATCTGTTATTTCGTTTTATTGTTTTTTGTATTATTGTTTCATGTTTGTTTATTTATAGGTTAAATGTAATCTGGTACATATGATTATTACCTATTCTTACAAATTTATTAATTTAAATTTTTTTCTATTCATTTATTAATCTACATACATTTTTATTCATTTATCTATGTATTTATTTATTAATATATTTATTAATATATTTGTGTAGTTATATGTTCATACATATACATATATATATATATATATAATGTTCATACATATATATATATGTATATATATATATATATATATATATATATATATATATATTTATATATATCATATGTATTCATTTGTATTTATTTGTATATTTATATATTTACTTATACATTTCTTTCCCTTCGTACTTGATTTTGTATTTTAGACATCCATTCTCATATACTATGTGCCACTCATTCGCCAGGGAAGTTGATCTTGTCTTGTTTTGATTAACTCTGCTTTTGATTGCATTTTTATTTACGCAGCATGATCTTTTTCTCGTTCTCGAATTGGTATAGTAAATAAGTATAGCTTTAGCAGATATTTCTAATAAACGAAGTAAGGAAAAAGGAGTGATCTACCAATATCTCGTGCACACACATATATATATATATATATATATATATATATATATATATATATATATATATACATATATATATATATACATATATATATATATATATGTATATATATAAACCACAATTCACTTTAATTCTAAGCCATCAATATCTAGAAACTTGAGGAGGTATACATGCAGGGTAATCGGTTAAGTCACTGTCACTTGTTACGTGCTAGCGGAGGTTCGAGTCTTTAGCTGTATCTTCTCACCTTCTCACCAAACTCCTGTTAGGCGTATCGCCTGTCATTGGTCCAGCTTTGCAAAAAGACGCCAATTTCTTCTGTTCTGATGGAGTTGTTGTTCTTCCACTGTCTGCACATTACTTCCTCTCTTCTCTATTGCGCCCTTGATGTTCTGGATCCAGCACATGCGCGGTCTTCCCCTTAGTCTTCTTCCTTCAGGTTACCATTCCAGGTACTTTCTTGGGTATCTTTCCTGGTCCACGCGTTTAACGTGGCCGTACCACCGAAGTTGAGCCTTCTCGGTGTAAGTGAGAACTGACTCTATCTTGAGAGAGTCCTGAATTGAGATGTTTGTTAACCGGTCAAGTCTTGTGACACCTTTAATTGGTCTCAGGGCTCTCAGCCGCCTGCACTTTTGACTTGGTCTTCGATGTTAATGTCCATGTTTCAACTCCATATGTCAGTATCGATCGAAGAATGATCCCATATGTCAGTATTTTTACTTTCTGAGGTATGTTTGGATCTCTCAGTATCAGATATAGCATGTTTAAACATGTGTATAAGCCGCCTGCACTTCTGACTTGGTCTTCGATGTTAATGTCCATGTTTCAACTCCATAAGTCAGTATCGATCGAAGAATGATCCCATATGTCAGTATTTTTACTTTCTGAGGTATGTTTGGATCTCTCAGTATCAGATATAGCATGTTTAAACTTGTGATATACATATGTATTCGGTGGTCAATTTATTTTTCCATAAGCTCTCTCTCGTTTATCTGAGTACCCAGACATCTCGAATTTAATAACACTTATTTTCATATCCTTCACTTGTAGTTCTGTGCCCCATCTCTCAAGCGCATGTTGAGGATCGTCTGGTGACTGAGCTATGAGAGCGATATCGTAAGCACATGCCAGTACTGCGACTAGATTTTCATGTTCGTCTTGCATTGATCTCATCACCACATCCATGAATATAACAAAAAGAAGTGGGGATACAACGCTTCCTTCCTTGATGCCGTTCTTGACCTCAAACTATCCCCTATCTCCTACTTTTGTCCGCACTACACTATAAGCCTGATTGTATAGACTCTTCACCGCTCTTATGAATTTTGGTGGGACCCCATAAACAGGATATTTGAGCGTTCTCCATAGTTTTTGTCTTGGGATGCGATCAAAGGCCTTTTCCAGATCCAAGAATGCCAGATATTGGTGTTGGTCTCATTCCCATGACTTTTCAACAATCATGCTTAATGTAAACATGGAATCCATGGTGCCTTTG
>NC_134817.1:40352794-40362794 GCF_046742065.1 Oratosquilla oratoria | reverse complement strand
CTTCCCCTTTTATGAAAGGAGGTGGCTGAGTAAAATCATATACCCGCACCATATAGAAATCCTCCCTCCTTAACACCTTCTGTATAAAGAGTCGTCTGTTCCCCAATGCACCTTTTGGGTCAAAAGCAATGCTACAAATGACAACTCTTTCACGGGGGACTTAACAACCACAGCTGCTTTGCGACCACTGTTTCCCCATATGTCGACCCCAATCTCACCCATTTAAACTATGGTAATGATGGTAATCGCCTCCCCTCATGTTACGTCATCTCTAAATTCATTCATATTGTCAGTTCACGCTTATCTTTTGCACTCTCTCTTCCCTGCTCGATATACATACTACATGTATCAAAAATCCTCCTACTCCAGCCATACTTTTGATCAAATTCACTTAGTCCTTATCTGTTTTCCAATATTTCATTGACAACAAATCATTGTCTATTATTTTCATATATCCAAACCAACTACACATTCTGTTCTATCCTATCAAATTGATCCCGTGACACCGTTTTATATGCTTGACATCCGCATTTCTTATTCTTCCAATGCTTGTGATACTTATTATATATTTCTTCATTTAAGAAATTTTCCGCCTCCTCCCCTCACTTCCGTCACATTTCAAGTCTCATTTTCATGCTGCAGCGAGAGTACAACCATTCAAACATGCATATATTTGTTTAATTATTCATCTCCTAATAACCTCTTCCCAAAAGAATTTTCATTTCACAAGCACTTTTATTTGCTATCTCTCTATTTTGATGTTGTATTATATGAAACAAATTCTTTCATTGTCATATATAAATACCCTTTTTCAAAAATATCCTCTCATTTTTCTTACACATAGGACCTGCAGGTATTCATTCTTTACCTTTCTCCAATCCCGATACTTCACAATTATCTTTCCAAATTGTACACGCATGTATTTTTGAATGCATATATGTATGCATATGTATGCATATATATGTATGTATGTATGTATGTATGTATGTATGTATGTATGTATGTATGTATGTATGTATGTATGTATGTATGTATGTATGTATGTATGTATGTATGTATGTATGTATATATATATGTATGTATGTATGTATGTATGTATGTATGTATGTATGTATGTATGTATGTATGTATGTATGTATGTATGTATGTATGTATGTATGTATGCATGTATGTATGTATGTATGTATGTATGTATGTATGTATGTATGTATGTATGTATGTATGTATGTATGTATATATATATATATATGTATGTATGTATGTATGTACGTACGTATGTATGTATGTATGTATGTATGTATGTATGTATGTATGTATGTATGTATGTATGTATGTATGTATGTATGTATGTATGTATGCATGTATGTATGTATGTATGTATGTATCTATGTATATATGAATGTATATAAGTAGAAAATGGTTAGACAAATTTATGGATGGGGATGACAATTGTTAATGTATATGGAACTGCCTAGTGTAGGCCTTATGTTAGTATTGTTTCGAGTTTGATATAATTGTATATTATCCCTGGGTCACCACGGTCGGAAGGAAGTCGAGAATGTTTTGATATAAATAGAAAAGAGTTTTGGTAAGTGATCGTGAGTTCCTTGTAATCTAGCGAAACGCACGACGTATTGCGTCCCTCCTTTGGTGAAATATTTAATGATGTTGCATGGTTTTATATGCCAGCTTTGTTTATTGTGTTTTCCTTGGTTTGTCTTACTTAATTATGTGTTGGCTTTGGGTAAAAGCTTATGAGATTTCCTTGGAGCAGGAGCTGGGGTTGAGGGCGTGTGTATAATATGCTGATCTGAACATTTTGTTGGGTGTGAGCTAGTCTGATTTAGTATAAGTTTAATGTGATATTGAGTCGTTATTTATATAGAATGAGCTTGAAAAAATATATCGTAAGTATATTGTGTCTAAAATGCACTAGGAGATGTATGGTATGTGATTATTGAGCTTTATATATTTGATATTTGATATGTGTTTGGTATTATTATTGAATCCTATATCTGTTGTTGCTAGTATGTGTTTGTTTGTTTATATTGATTTATTTGTATTAGCTGTCGGTTGATATGTACAGTTATCTTTATAGCTCTATGTGGATTAGAGAATTTGCTGTGCATTATTTATTTTACATCATATAAATGTTGATTTTGTTAGATGCTATGTTGATACGAAGAATTGGTAGTGAATTTCTTTACGTCTTAGTATGTGGAGTCTGTTTAATGTGTATGCACGTATTGGTTTGTTTACAAAGGATTACAAAGGCGGAGCATGCCGACAGGAGACCTTTTGGTCCATATCTAGGTCGGATGCGAAAAAAATCATAATAATAATAAAATAATAGATAAAAACTATAATAATGTAAATAACAAATAAAATACATAAATAAATGCATAGGTATAGTTAAATAATAAACAAACAGGTAAATAGTAAATAATAATAGGTTGACATATAACTAATAATAAATGAAAATCAGACAGACAAATGATAACAAAACAAAAACAAATAATATAAAATAAATTATAATCATTACAGCATCCTGCTTAGGTGTTTATCTAAATGATTCTTAAAGCTTCGAACTGAACTACATTGCACTACCTGTGCAGGAAGTTTATTCCATTCATTAACTACACGGTTGGCAAAGTTGTTTCTACCTACTTCCAAATTGAATCTATTTCCGGACAGTTTGAGACCATTGTTTCTTGTCTGATTCTTATTCAATGTGAAATTTTTGTCACTTTTGATGTTGTCAATTCCCTTTAGAATCTTAAAGACCTGTATCAAGTCATCTGTGAGTCTACGCTTTTTTTAGGGAAAACAGATTCATATGTTCTAGTCTATTTTCGTATGATTTATTTTTGATATTTGGAATCAGTTTTGTGGCTCGCCGTTGTACTTTTTCCAGTCTGTCAATGTCTTTAATGAGATTCGGTGACCATACGGAAACAGCATATTCCAAATGTGGACGAACTAACGATTTATATAGCTTGTTAATGATTGATGGACTTTTGAAATCAAAAGATCGCGCAATCAGTCCTAGAATCTTATTTGCTTTCTCAGAGGCTGAAATACACTGCTTGGATGATTTGAGGTCGTTACTGATAATTACGCTGATATCTTTTTCACTATCCACTTTTGTTAACGAATTTCCAAATAACTTGTAATCGTACTTACTGATATTTTTACCTATGTGCATTACATTGCATTTACTTGTGTTAAATTTCATTAGCCACTTTTCAGACCATTGCTGTAATTTATCTAAATCTTCTTGAATATCTAATTGGTTTGAGTGATCATTTGCCACTCCGCAGTTTTGTATCATCAACAATTTTGGAAACAGTAGATTTTAGTCCATGGTCTATATCATTTATATATACTATGTATAGAAGTGGCCCAAGAACGGAACCCTGAGGAACTCCACTTGTAAAAAATTTCCATCTACAGTAGAACTTTTTCCATTTAAAACAACTCTCTTTTTTCGACTATTCAACCAATTACTATTCCAACCTAATAGACTACCACTTATTCCGTGTAAAGCTAATTTAGTAAGTAGTCTTTCGTATGGGACGGTATCAAAAGCTTTTGCAAAGTCTAGATATATTAAATCTATATTGTTTCTTTTGTCATAATTCGAGATAGATGTGTTGTAGAATTCGAGTAAGTTAGTCACGCAAGAACGTTTCCGTCTGAAACCATGCTGGCTATCATTTATCAAACGGTTACTTTCTAAATGATGTTCGATAGCATCTCTGATGATAGTTTCTATTATTTTTCCTACGATTGAAGTCAAACTTATAGGCCTATAGTTATTTGGTTTCTTTTTGTCACCTTTTTTGAATATGGGAGTGACGTTAGCTAGCTTCCATTCTCTTGGGACATCTCCGGATATGATGGATTTCTTGAAAATAATTTCTAATGGAACAACAATCTCATTTTTCATTTCCTTTAAGATTTCTGGATGCCAACCGTCAGTCCCTGGTGTTTTATTAACTTTGAGTTTATCTATACACCTTTTCATTTTTTCTTTTGTTATATTTACCGTAGTAAGTTTACCCCAGACTTTTCACAGGTTTCAGTTTGGAATTCACTTTGAGGTGTTTCGTTTACAAATACCGAGCTAAAATAATTGTTTAAGATATTACACATTCCTTCACTTGAATATTTAAGTTGACCGTCAGCAGATAATAGTGGACCAATGTGATTCCTAACAACCTTTTTATCTCTAATGTAAAATTGTTTTGGAGTTTGAATCTAACTAAGTTGTGATCGCTATTTGCAACAGATTCACCGACTTATACATCATTTACCACGCTTTTGCGGCTAGTGATCAATAGGTCGAGTAAGTTTCCATATCTTGTGGGCTCTTTTACATGCTGAATTAAGTAATTGTCACCAAGAAAATCAATCAAGCAACTACCTATATGGCCATGTTCAAGGGTCATCCAATCAATGTCAGTAAAATTGAAATCACCCATTATCAATAAATCCCGGTTGCAGAAACTAGACAGTTCTTGAAATAACAGTTTGTCGTCTGCTAATGATAATGTCTTTGGCCTATATATTACACCTATATTCAATTTTTGTCCATTTGTTTGGGTTAACTCAACCCACAAACTATCATATGCATCATGTTTCACTTTCTCTAAAACACAAGCATGAACATTGTTTTTAACGTACAACAGAACACCCCCACCTTTCTTGTGGTTTCTATCCTGATGAAAGTGTTTAAATCCCGCAATATTAAATTCAGCTTCGAACTCTGTACCATTTAACCATGTCTCAGTTACTCCTATCATATCGAGATTTTCGCTTTTGAAATACGCTTGTATTTCTTGAAATTTGTTCCTAATACTACGAGCATTAAAGTACATGGTTTTAAGAAACTCGTGATTATTTCTTTTTGACACATTTTTAGTTTCAATAGCATGTCTTACATTATCATTTTGTTTTTTATTTATACCTTGCTCTATATTATTATTTGGTCCTTCATTGATATTCAATGCCTCATTAACATTTCTCCCATCAAAATTAACATTAACATTTCCCCCATCACGGACATCTGGTCGATCACGGTCATCCGAACTCTTTTTTACATTTTGTCCCCCTACGTCACCGTGATTCACGCCGGCCTCCCGTCATTCATTGACATTATGTCCGGCATCCCTTCCTAAAATTATATTTTGTCCTCCAGTGACATTATATCCTACCGTGATGTTTTTTCCTCCAGTATAATTACATCCCATCGTGATCTTTTGTCTTCCACTGTCATTACATCCTATCATGATATTTTGGCCTTCATTGACATTCTGTCCAGTATCCCTTCCTAAAATTATATTTTGTCCTCCAGTGACATTATATCCTACCGTGATGTTTTCTCCTCCATTATCATTACATCCTATCGTGATATTTTGTCCTCAAAGATCTAAGCCTATTTCGTAACCGTGGATGTAGAGCGGGACGTAACCATCATAAATGCATTAATATAGTTAGGACGAGGAGAGTGAGAACAGTGATAACACCGAAGCCTGTCACGGAACGAAGGGTCATTGAGATCCAAAGACTAAGGTATGATTTACTTTTTTTTTTCTAACGTTACCTCTCTGTGGAACATAGTTGGTGAATTCAGTGCTACTGTTTTGTCACTTGATGTGGGTGTAGTTACAATTACAGAAGCATGGAAAATAGTGCCCACAATATGCGAAATTGAGGGGTACGTACTCCATCACAACCTAAGGAGTGGGAGGTGTGGAGGTGGAGTGGCCTTGTACTCTCGGAAAGTTTTGAATGCCTCTGAGTTACCCGTCGACATCCCTGAGGGCCTAGAAACCATATGGTTGCGGTTAAGCCCCCTCACACCCTCGCCACACAACCTCCATCATTTTGTGTGTAGTGTACCACCCCCACGAGTTACATCGGTCGACGCTTTGGTGGAACACATTATTAGTACGGCAGACAGTCTCAGGGCCAAATACCCCGGTGTTAGGCTGGTGCTATGTGGGGATTTCAATCAGTTAAACACCAGTGATATTCAAGAACATCTACATATATCACAACACGTCAACTTCCCCACACATAGTGTCAACACGCTTAACCTTATTCTAAGTGACATGAGTGAACTGTACCTGCACCCGCAACTCCTCCCTCCAACTGGTTGGTCCACCCACACTTTCATCCACTCGCTCTCACAGGTCCATTCCCGACTCACACTTGCGTGATTTTGGACAATGGATTTCTCAACATCTATGAACAGAGGTGGTCGTAATGGAGGGAGTTCAGGAGAAGTGGGGCATCTATATCAATATAATTACGCGGGCCTTCCATCGTTACTTCCCTTTGAAACACGCGGACACACCCAGCCGATGCCCCATGGATCACTACCAGGATTAAGAGATTGATTCAACAGCGTGCTAAAACTTTTTTACACTGACATAAACCTTTTTAGACAACTCCGGAACAAAGTCATACGGGAAATAAAAAGAGCCATGAAGATGTACTACCCCAACAAGATCAAGCACTTACAGCAGAACAACAGCCTGTGATTTAACAGGGTCAAAAGCTCGTGTGGTATGAGGCAGGCATCTAACATCCCTCCTCTGTCACAATTTTTACCAGACCTTGCGGCTGAGCAATTAAACGACCATTTCGCATCCATCTGTCAAACACTGCCCAGTATTGACCTCTCTCTCCTCCCTGGTTTCCTCCTTTCCCCTTCTTCCCCAACAGTATATGTTTTTCAGGTTGCCAATAGGCTCGCTAGCATCAAGTCAAAGCTGTTCTCTGCACCCATGGACTTACCCTTCAAACTTTATCGTAAATTTGCTCACGAACTTGCCATCCCGATCTGTTCAATATTCAATGCCTCACTTAATCAGAGTAAATATACCACGGATTGGAAGAGACTTCATTACTCCCACCCCCGAATCTCTCAATTCCCAACCCTTTAGTGATCTCAGACCCATTATTATCACTCCCATTCTTAGTCTTATTTGTGAGGATTTTGCTTTCGAGTGGACATACTTCAAAGTCAGCTAATTCATTGATCACCAGCAGTTTGATAAGGTGAAAACATCCTCTACCACTCACTATCTTATTAGCTTCCTTGACTTTATCTATATAAATCTCAAGTAGCGCAAGACTTCACTTGCAGTGGCGTTTATTGATTTCAAGAAAGCGTTCGACCTTGTTGATCATACCACTATCATCACAAAAGCCATCCACCTTGGCCTTCCTACCTCCTAGGAGGCTTGTCTATCTGACTTCATGACGGACCGTTGTCAAGCTGTCAGACATCAGGGACACGTCTCTACAGTCCAACACCTATCCTGTGGGGTACCGCAGGGAACAAGAATGGGGCCTCTGTATTTCCTGATACTCATCAACGATGCCCTGGGAGGCACACCGCACAGGTGGAAATATGTTGATGGCTGCACGATGGGGATCCCTGTGTCCAACAGTGACCTAAACTACGACCAACTGCAGGACACAACAGTCTCCATCAACCACAAGAAAACTCTGGTAATGCACTTCCACACCTTCCATGACGTTCTCCCCCCTCCCCTGCTGACAATTGATGGCCAACCCCTACATGTGGTCCAGTCAACTAAGCTGCTGGGGATTACCAATAGGTTGACCTGGAAGGAGAACACCGCTAACACCGTCAGGGCAGCTCCTACAAGCTGTATATGCTATGTCGACTGAATTCATTAGGAGCTCAGGCTGAAGATCTCAAGACCATCTACACTTCTTCATTTTACCCAAGTTGATGTACGCATCACCTTCCGGGGACTCCTCACTCACAATCACGCAGCAGCGACAGCTGGAGAAAGTGCAGAAAAGAGCTTGTCGCACAATCATTGGCAAAGAATACACCACCTATCAGCACACTCTCACCACACTAGGACTACCCACCCTTGCTGACTACTACCTTCAGGGTATGAGGTCGTTTGCGTTCACCATATTTAAACATCCACGGCACCGGAACCTGCTACCTCCACAGGTACCGCGACCACGACTGTAGGTGCAGCACCATAATACCATCAAGCCAACCAGAGCACGCAACGACCGGTATAAGAATAGCCCCATACCGACATTTGTGGACTTAATCAACAACATTGTTGTACTACTCGCCTATTACTTAGCTTATTGTTTTTTGTCTTGTTTTTTGAATGTTGTAACAACATCTTGTCAGTTATAATTTTGTAGGATGTATATTTTCAGCAGTAATGCTGCTATACCCAGTAAACCGATTATTATTATTATTGTTATTGCTACTATCATTATTATTATTACACACACACGCACACACACACACACACGCACACACGCACGCACACACACACACACACACACACACACACACACACACACACACACACACACACACACACACACACACACACACACACACACACACACACACACACACACACATACACACACACACACACTGTGTATCTATCTATCTGTCTATATATATATATATATATATATATATGTGTATATATATATATATATATATGTATATATATATATATATATATATATATATATATATATATATATATATATATTCTCACCTCACCAAAGGTCTTGGCTTGTCAGCTGTCGGTGCCTCGTTTACAATTCTCCACCACTCCGTTCTGTCCATGAATATTTGATTCCGTGACACTTCATGCAAGTTTGTTCCTCTACTATTTAAAGCCTCATCCACTCCCTCGATCCCTCTTCGCCTTGGTCTTCCTACTGGTATTGTTCCTTCTGGTATATGATTTGAAATTCTCTTTGTATATTTTTCTTCATTCATGCGCTGTATATGACCATACCATCTCAGTTTGTTACGTTCGATTAATTCCAACTTTTTGTTTTATTCCAAACTCACGTCCCATATCATCATTTCTCAGTCTATCCGTTCTGGTTACTCTTTTGATTAACCTCAGAATCCTTATCTCAGCAGCCAGTATTTTTTATTTTGTCCTGGAAATCACTAATCAGGTTTCAGATCCATACAGTGATATTGGCCTTAGTATGGTTGTGTATATGGTCAATTTACATTTTCTTGGTATGGCTCTGTCTCTAAGTAATGGGTACAATAGGCGGGCATTTGTATTATATTTACTGATTCTGTTATTCAACTCAGTATCTTCTATGTTTTTCTTGTCAAATTTCACTCCGAGATGACTAAAATTATTTACCTGTTTTAAATTTCTATCTCCAACTGTGACATAGATCTGTTTGTCTCTTCTTTCTATGTACATGACTTCAGTTCTATTTCTATTTATTTTCATGCCTCTCTCGTTCAAGATGTTATTTCATCTCATTATTGCATCCTGTGGTTCTTCCTCGCTACCAGTGAGTACTGTTACGTCATCCACATAAGCTAGCGTGATTTCATTGTCTCCATATTCTACACAAATATCTTTCATATATATATATATATATATATATATATATATATGTTGGTACATTGTGACAAGTTGATGAAGGTGGAAAAAGAAGTCACGGGTCTAGTTCCGAGTTCCTGAGTTTATTCCTGACCGGTTTCGCTCTATGCTTCTTCAGAGGAATGTGACTCTGGAGTGAAGCTGGCGGTATACATAGTCTGAGTAAGACCGCGTTCCCTCCTTGGAGGTGGGTTACATTTGGTTGTTCAATGGTTTATAATTTTTAATACAATGGACAATAGTGATAATACAGTATACAATAAATTGTTGTGATGTTATTATAAAACAGCTCCGGTGTGTGTGGAATGTTGATCGAGGGTGTAACAGTGTAAGTGAAGTGAGTGGTGTAAAAATGTGGGAATCCTAAAAAGTGTCATAAGATAACTTATAGTATTAAATAATATAAAGATAAATATCCAGATAGATAAAATGAAATAAGATAAAAATAAAAATACAAATATAAATATACGAATACAAATATAAATATAAATAAAAATAAATAAATAAAAATGTGCATATTTAAAGGGACATGACATCTCATCGCATACCGT
>NC_134817.1:40340294-40347794 GCF_046742065.1 Oratosquilla oratoria | reverse complement strand
ACAGCTCCCAAAAGCTTTCCTCCTATCCCATAAATCTGCATAACCTCCCACAGTGCCTTTCTGTCTACCCTATCATAAGCTTTTTCCAGATCCATAAAAGCCCAAAAAACATCCTTCCCCTTTCCTATAGCTTTCTCACATATCTGTCTTACCACAAAGATCTGATCTACACAACCTCTACCCGTCCTAAATCCACACTGTTCCTCACCAATTATTCCTTCTGTTCCTCTCCTAATCCTCTCAATTAAGATCCTCCCATAAGCCTTCCCTACTACACTCAACAGGCTAATCCCTCTGAAATTACTACATTCACACTTGTCCCCTTTTCCCTTGTAAAGAGGAACTATACAGGCACTACTCCAGTCCTCCGGTACTCTACCCTCTCTCCAGCAAACATTAAATAACCTCACCAACCAGTCCACCATCATTGAACCTCCCTTTTTCAGACATTCTGCATGACATCCATCCAGACCAGGTGCCTTACCTGCTTTTATCATCTTTACAACTGCCTTCACCTCATCCTTCCTTATTTCTCCTCCATTCTCCTCACTCATCACTCTCATTTTCTTCGCATTTCCCACTGCAGCTATCTTTCCTTCCCTATCTTCCTTCACATTCAGCAACTCCCTAAAATATTCTGCCCATCTTCCCCTCACTGCCATCTCTTCCATTATCATCTCTCCATCTGTACCTTTTACCTTTTCTTCCCTACTTGATTCGCCTCCTCTTCCTCTCTTAATTTCTTTCCAAAACATCTTTTTATTACTTTCAAAATTTTCTGTCATACTCCTACCCCATTTCACATCTGCTCTCCTCTTTGCCTCCTTTACCTTTTGCTTTACTTCTCTTTTCTTTTCTTTGTACGTCTCATATGACTCCCCTGTCCTCTTTTGTAACCAATCTGTGAAAGCTCGCTTCTTCTCTTCTACAACCTTCTTTGTTTCCTCATCCCACCATTCACTACCCTTTCTTCTATTTCCCCCTGTCCTTCTTGTTCCACACACCATCCTTGCACACTTTAAGACTCCCTCCTTGAACCATCCCCATTCCTCCTCCACACCCATCTCTGCTCTATCCCTTACTCCCTCCCACTCCTCCTTCAGCTTGTTTTCGTACTCCTTCTCCTTTTCCTTTTCATTCAAGGAGTTCACTCTAAGAACCTCCCTACCTTTTGTCCCTTTCCTCCTTCTCCATCTATCCTCCACTCTCAGCTTACCTTCCACCAAAAAATGATCTGATATTCCCCCACCCTCTCCCCTTAGCACATGTACATCCTTAACTCTTCCTATCATAATCCTATTTACCACTACATAATCCATTAGCGCTCTATCTACCACCCTTCCCTCCACCACCCTCTCACATGTGTACTTATGCTTGACTTTCTTCCGAAACACTGTATTTGCTATCATCAACTCTCTTTCTAGACACATTAAAGAAAATACAAAAAGCATAATTGGCAATCACATCTAACTCTACTTATTTATAAGAGAATCTTCTGTCCATTTATAATATATATATATATATATATATATATATATATATATATATAATATATATATAATATATATATATATATAATATATATATATATATATATATATAATATATATATATATATAATATATATATATATATGTGTGTATTGGGAGACTGTTTTTGTTGTAAAATAATCATTCACTTGTCAAATTTCATATCAAGTAATAACACTTTCAACCATATGGTTTTCTTTCAATTGAAAAAGATTGCCTGGTTACTTAAATTACTTGACTAATATCCCATCTGAAGAACTCCATGTTAGGTTACAGGTCAAAAGTAGCCGTTTTTCTGGGGCCCTTTCTCTGACTGGGTGCGGACCATCTTTCATGACATATATTTCATATATTTGTCTCCACTATGGCCAGTAAGCAACAATTCTTCAGGACTCTTTAGATTAATCCTCTGAGAATGGCAAGAATATATTTTCTGCATATATTTCAGTCGTCCTACTTGACCAGGAAATTTTTCTAGCACAGTTTCATTTATGTTGTCATTAAATTTTGTCTGCATTTATGAGTGTTTAGAAATATATGTCGTTACAAAGTTTTTGGTATTACAAATACTCTGAGGAGTCTAACATAATATTGAGTTGATATATTGTTGTCCTTTCATATCTGCATTTATGAGTGTTTAGAAATATATGTCGTTACAAAGTTTTTGGTATTACAAAAACTCTGAGGAGTCTAACATAATACTGAGTTGATATATTGTTGTCCTTTCATATCCTTTTTCAATTTTCCAGAAGATCTCTTTTACCTTGATATCCTCTCTTACGGGTCTTTCAACTCTCCCCTCTTGATCTGAGATACATCCCCAGGTATATAAATTTGTTTACATGCTCAATTTGTGCCCCTTTTAATCTGATGTCTAGTTTCACTCTGCCGTACTAGCTTTATCTTTTTGTCTTATCTTTATTCTGAACTCATATCTGTTGGATTGCTCTTTCAGGACG
This sequence comes from Oratosquilla oratoria, assembly GCF_046742065.1. Taxonomy (NCBI): domain Eukaryota; kingdom Metazoa; phylum Arthropoda; class Malacostraca; order Stomatopoda; family Squillidae; genus Oratosquilla; species Oratosquilla oratoria. The sequence goes on along the minus strand of NC_134817.1, from coordinate 40,345,306 downwards.
TGCACATTTCTTGCTATACTTTTCCAGTAAGACAATATCATCCGTATATATCATATTTGAAAATTTTATTCCTCCGACCCCAACGCCATTCAAGTACAAACCTGATCACGCACCCCAAGTACAGATATAAAATATATAGAGACACGTGGCAGCCTTGTACCACGTTACTTGTTGCTGGACCACTATGTTGTTATGATACTTTTCTAAATTTTATTTTTGTTCATTATATTTTGTTTAAACACTTATTATTATTTTTTCGAAGCTCTTTACCTTTCCTTATTTCGAGACTATAGTAAATTGAAGACTTGTAAAATTAAGGACACATGAAAAGAATGTTTGAAAAGGGTATAGTGTAACTTATAAACAAAGGTATCCCGCTTTACTTTATGGCTAAAACAGACTACTGAGTGACATCTGATTCAAGGTATAAAAAAAAAATAAAACATTTCGTTTGTACTGAAAAATAATAAAAATAAAGATTTAAACATTTCGTTTGTACTGAAAAATAATAATAATAAAGATTTCCCTATGTTGATTAGTCCAAGCCTAAAACTTTTTTTTTCAGACCAACCATTGTTATTCCAAAATAGGCAGCTGGCCATAGACTTCAAAATAACGCAGCTGGTCGTATAATCTCTTCCCCTCACACAGCTGGCTCCATCGCAGTAGCTGCTCCCCGTTTCACCAACATTTGTGTTGTATAATCCGGTGTACTATTAACATGGCCGGCATGTTCGGCTACAGGACCTAGAATACATGAATAGCAACTAAGGGGGTAGATGTAGGACGTTCCAGGACGGGGCGGTAATAGTCCAGGATGAGAATGGTGTGGGTCGGGCCTTCGATGGACAAAGTCTGAATGGATTTTCAAGGACGGTGGTGCTCCGTGGGAAGACTCAGAATACAAAGTTGTCGATGCAGAATATAGTAATGACTTGTTTTGCTGACTGGCTGTGATGACTGGTTGCGATAACTTCATGTGATGACTGGTGGTGATGACGGGTTGGTCTTGGTTATGATGATAGGTCATAGTGAGTGGTTATGATAACTATTTGAAACTGATTCTGGCGAATGGTTTTGATGGCTTGTCGTGAAATCTATAAGCTGGTTATGATAACTGGTTGAATAGATGGTTATGACAGCTGTTATTATAACTAGCAATAATATCTGATTATGGTGATAGGTTGTGATGGATGGTTATCATGACTGGTTATTATGCATTTTTATAATGATTTGTTTTGATGATTGGTTGTAATAAGTAATCTGATGTGTTGTGATAACAGCTGTGATAAACGCTTGTGGTGTTTTGGTTTGATATGTAATGGTTATAGGCTGCAATGACTGCTTGTGATGATTGGTTATGATTGATAAAACCAAATATTTACATCAGTTGTGATGTCGAGTCGGTTTGTTGTTTTATGTGGCCACACTGGAAACGAGAATACGATCGAATACAGTAGGGGAAACCATCAGAAGAGGCATTTTTGTTCAATATGCGTTCTGGGAGTTGAAAATATAAGAACAGACTGACAGACAGAAAGAAAAAACATTTCAAAATTAAAGTGATTCATATGTGCACGCCCCACACCAATGGAATTCCATAGCTATGTATGGAATGAAGAGGCAATTACAAGTCTCGTAGTTTATTAACCCGGTGCAAAGTGAGTGTTGGAAAATCAAGAGAGACAGGCAGACATAGAGATAGAAATTATTTTAGAGGTTATCAATCTTAGAGCACGTGATAAATGTTGCAAAATAACAATAACAGATAGACCATGATAGACACAGACATATAGATAGATAAACAGACAAACATGCAGGCACCAAACACACAGACAGACAGGCAAACTACTTTGAAATTAAAATGATTGATACATGCACCACCAAGCTAACTGAATTCCATAGTTATTTTTGGAATGAAGGGATAATTAGATATCTTATAGCTTTATTAACCTTTTAATTAAACTCGGCTTTATGAGTGCACAGGCTTGAAAGGGACGAGGTGTTTCACATGAATTAAATCACCTAGAGCCAAGCGGGGATATATGAAAAACAATCCCCGCTGTCGGCGGATTAAGTCGAGATGAGGTATAACTGAAATACTGTATGTGGCTTTCACTCAGCTGAATAGTCTTGAATGTCGTTGGCCAAAAGGAGCATTCATATAGAGAGATGAGGAGACTGATGGACAGATAGATGGATACATAGATGGATAGATAGATAGATAGGGGGATAGGCAGAGAGACAGATATATAGATAGATAGATAGATAGATAGATAGATAGATAGATAGATAGATAGATAGATAGATAGATAGATAGATAGATAGATAGATAGATAGATAGATAGATAGATAGATAGATAGATAGATAGATAGATAGATAGATAGATAGATAGATAGATAGATAGATAGATAGATAGGTAGATAGATAGATAGGTAGATAGATAGATAGATAGATAGATAGATAGATAGATAGATAGATAGATAGATAGATAGATAGATAGATAGATAGATAGATAGATAGATAGATAGATAGATAGATAGATAGATAAATAGATAGTTTTCCGCAGTTCTTTAAACTTACAAGAGTAATAAAGAACTGTGGAAAAATGGGTGTTCAAAATATGATTTCATTGCTGGACATATACAAAAGGAGTACAATCCAAAGATGTCATGTAATTATCAATGGTACAACACACCCACTGAATGACAGTTACTAAATGTTACCTTCAGGAAAAAGACTTATATCACTGAAAAGCAGAACAGTTAGGTTTTCTAAATCCTTTGTACCAACCAGTATAAGAATCCTAAATTAGGAAAAATTAAACATATCTTAGGGTAGACTGTTAAGGCTTGAAACTCAGATTGTAATTTTTTGAATTTCACTCGCTTTCGTGTAAATGAGAGTTTGATAACTACTGTAAGATTGTAGTATCTCATCTATGCATGATTGCCCTTGATTTTTTTTATAAAAGCACACTAGACAAATTTCATGTAATTTACGTGACCAATAAAGAATCTTAATTTATTTTATTATTATCATTATTAGATAGATAAATAGATAGATATATAGATATATAAATAGACAGATAAAGATAGATAGATAATGTATAAGTATATATATATATATATGCAAAGAAATCACAAAACACACGTGATAAAATATTTTTGCAGAAACCACCGGGAAATTGAAAAAACAGATACCGAACGTTTTCGTCTATTTAGACATTTTCAAAGGTACAAAAAAGCAATACAGAAAGAAACAATAAATACATAAGAAGACAAGGATACTCGGAGAGGTCACATGTTACATTTTATCACACACAATTTTGTCAATAATAAAATTGTCCAATTTAAATAAACCCAAACTCAAGTTCATGTTATTTCCAAAATTTCTTTTTATAAAACAAGATTCAATGATATTTCTTTCTATAATATTATTACAAGAAGTAATTATTTTAGAATTTCCCCAGTCAATATTATGACCATAATCCCTTTGGTGGACAAATAATCCACTGGACACTTGCCACTTGTCCAGTGGATTATTTGTCCACCAAAGGGATTATGGTCATAATATTGACTGGGGAAATTCTAAAATAATTACTTCTTGTAATAATATTATAGAAAGAAATATCATTGAATCTTGTTTTATAAAAAGAAATTTTGGAAATAACATGAACTTGAGTTTGGGTTTATTTAAATTGGACAATTTTATTATTGACAAAATTGTGTGTGATAAAATGTAACTTGGGACCTCTCCGAGTATCCTTGTCTTCTTATGTATTTATTGTTTCTTTCTGTATTGCTTTTTTGTACCTTTGAAAATGTCTAAATAGACGAAAACGTTCGGTATCTGTTTTTTAAATTTCCCGGTGGTTTCTGCAAAAATATATATATATATATATATATATATATATATATATATATATATATATATATATATATATATATATAATTATATATATATATATATATATATATATATATATATACATATATATTTATATGTATATATATGCAAACAAATAAATTAACCAATCATGATCTAACAGTTTCCCATGCCATGCATCAAAACGTTTTCTATGATCGTAGATCAACTGTGAGTCCAAAACTAAAATCTTTATATAATAGTACAGTATAACTTATGCTTCCCATTTTAGGCGAACACGAATACTCAAGTTCAAGATTTGTGGATATTCATATTCATATACGAGTATGTATGTATACATATATATATATATATATATATATATATATATATATATATATTTATATATATAAGTTATACTATTATATAATGATTTTAGTTTTGGACCCACAGTTGATCTATGATAATAGAAAACTTTCTGATGCATAAGATGGTAAACTGTTAGATAATGATTAGTCAATTTCTTTGTCTTTGAACTGTTTGAGATCTGTTTTTTCGGCTGAATAAAATTGCCTGTAGGCAAAAAATTTAAGTAACACATTTCGAATAGATGTTAAGCATATATAAAAGAGAAAAAGCAATGCTGATTTAATTTAAGCGCAGTGGTTTCGAATCGGCACTCAAGAATTCTGACTATTATGAATGATATCTTCAATACATTAGAAACTGTATCAGCAGATTAGTTTCCAACCAACATCCTACAAAAAAGTGCAAACATAACTCTCATAGATAAAATATAATAAATACATACATACATATATATACCAAGGATTTTTCCCCCTTACAAGGGAGGTAGCCAAAAAGGAAAAGACATATAATCATTCCCACCCATTCCATCCATGAATACACTTCAACCCCTTCACCCCTCCACCCTCCATAATAAATAGAGTAAACATAAAAATAAAAGCCTAAAATTGTCTTAGTCGTTGGAGATTCTGTAGCGATACTAATGAAATATGATAGAGAATATGAATTAATAGATAAGAGGGATATAAAGGCCTCCAAAGAAACAAACACTCCTATATAAGCAAACTGTTATCAGAGAAAGGTTGTTTGAGACTGTAGCAAGGCCAAGAACAATAGT
>NC_134817.1:40320294-40325294 GCF_046742065.1 Oratosquilla oratoria | reverse complement strand
CGTTGTCAATTGCCTCCTAGGACATTTACCCCTGGAAGACAATTTCCCCCGTTGACAATTCAACTAAACTTGTAAACATACCTACTGAATGTTGTATACGTAATTAAACGTAATTGTACGTAATTACTAGAGCCTGGATTTCTAGCATTTATTATAAAACATATTATTCATACTATTTTTATAAAAGAAAATTAAAGCGATAAACGGATCTGTGGAGTTTAGGAGAGCTTACCCTCTACCACTGAACAGTATTTAAGCTTATGCTTCATTCCGTCAGGGATTCACTCTGTTAGACTCATTACAGTGTGATATATTTTTGTGTCCACAACCCATGAGCATGCATGTATTAAAAAAAATAAAGCGATAAACGGATCTGTGGAGTTTAGGAGAGCTTACCCTCTCCCACTGAACAGTATTTAAGCTTATGCTTCATCGCGTCAGGGATTCACTCTGTTAGACGCATTACATTGTGATATATTTTTGTGTCCACAACCCATGAGCATGCAGTTCATTAAGAGTGAAAAAGGAAGGGACAAATTAGTGTTTGAAGGTTATATATATGTCAAGCAAAAGGATTTAGCACATGGTGTTGTATCATATGAGTGCGAACAACGCAGATATAAGGCAGCATGCAAAGCAAAAGTGAAAATACTTGAAAATGAAGTTGTTGGAAGACTTCACACTCATACGCATGCGCCCGATTCTGCAAAGTATGAAGCTGCTGCTGCTGTTGCGCAAATCAAAGTGCATGCTGAAAGTTCGCAAGAAACTTCTCATCAATTAATCTCTTGTGCAGTTACAGGTTTAAGTGCAGAAGCAGCAACTAAAATGCCCTCTCTTCATCACTTGCGCCGTAATATTAGACGCCAAAGACAAAGAGCTAATGTTGCACTACCTTTGCCATTAAATGCACAAGAACTGGACGACCTTGTAGGAGGAGAGGGCGACGAGAACCAATGTTCGACATGGCTCTGTCGGGCATGTACAACAGAGCGAAGGAAGAGCTTCCAAGAACAAACAATTCAGTCGAGGGATGGCATAGGAGTTTTCTTGCCAGTACTGGTTGCTGCCATCCCAATATTTGGATTTTTATTTCAAAACTCCAGAAAGAGCAGCCATTTCAAGAGTTGAGTATCAGAGTGCAGTCGGCATTGTAAATGAAGGATCACGGAAAAGGTATAAAGATTGCTCCCAGCGAATAGTCGGTTTAGTGAACGATTACAACAGAGAGATTTTTGATTACTTAAGAGGAATTGCGTGTAATCTAAGTTTTTAAACAAAACTAAGCTTATTTTCATTCTTTGCAACTAAATGTATTTTCACTCTTTGACTTTATAAATAAAATTTTGAACAAAATTAACTTTGCATTTGTATTTATTTCAATTGTCCACGGGGGAAATTGAAACTAAAAGTATTTTCACTCTTTGACTTTATAAATAAAGTTTTGGGTAAAATTAACAGGGCACAGTCTGCGTTGAGTCACAGTATCTTATTTAGTTGAATTGTCAACGGGGGGGAATTGTCTTCCGGGGGTAAATGTCTTAGGGGGCAATTATCCCAGGGGGCAGTTGACAACGGGGGAAATTGTCCTAGAGGGCAATTGTCCTAGGGGGCAATTGTCCCAGGGGGCAACTGATTACGGGGAACAATTGTCCTCCGGGGGAAATTGTCCTGGAAACCCCCCATCCCCCACTCTCTCCCTTTCATGCATCACAGCATCATTCATACACAACCATTCTCCATTCATCCCTGTCTTCTGTCTTCTCCCGTCCTTCCTCAACAAACATTCCTGTAAGAGGCTGGTCGATTAAAGTAGACAAGTAAGTAGATAGAGGGGTAGGTGGCGAGAAATTCATTTTTACGACTTAGATGTTTTGAAAAAAAAAATGGTCGCGACGGAGTTGCGCAGTTGCATTATCTCGCTCACCACCTAAAGTTTGTAAAAACAAGCTAGGGTATCGATATTGGTGCAGATGTGACGAACTGTTAACACTAAGCCACTTCGCTTCGTGGCCAAGATTGCTTGTATAAGCAGTATTGCTTGAGACAGTGTAACAGTCTGATTGGAGAAAAGGGTGGAGGAGGAGAGAAATTATTGGTGCACGGAGGTAAAGTCACGCCCTTAAAGGGGAAGCACTTATTTGTAACGGTCAAAGTTATTGGATGAATTAAGTAATGCGTCGAAGCAGACTTGGCTTGGTGAGTGAATTAAGAATCCAAAGGGGAATCCTCTGGTGTACTTAATTAAACTAAGTTAGAGAAGTAGTGAAGAAAGTGAAGAAAATAATCAAACAGTTTTAGATATCCTACAAAAGCATATACTAAGTGGTACTTGACTAAGTAGGATGAAAGAGGCATAGGGCCTACAGATGAGTGATTTACAATTATACAATGATGAAAAGAAAGTGAAGAAAGTCGAAAGTAAATGAAGAAATATAATATCATAGAAGGAACAGTTAACAGAATTAAAACCAGTAATTAAGGAGAGAAGGGAACTGAAAGTGACGGTGGCAACATAGCTAATGTTCCACTGTTTTCCAATGTCCCTTTTACTTCATCAATTCATCTCATCCTTGGTCGTCCCCATATGTTCTCCGCCTTTCACACCTCATCTACTAATCTTTCTCTACTCTTTCTTTCCATGTGTCTAAACCACCTCAATACTCTTTCATCAACCCTATCTCCCAACTCCTTTTCCACCCTCGTTCTTCCCCTCACCTCCTCATTTCTCATTCTATCCAGCCTAGTAACCCCTATCATATTTCTCAGGCACCTCACCTCAAGTACATTTATGCTCCTCCTCTCTTCCTCTCTTACGTTCTATGTTTACGCCCCATATGGTCTTGTTGGCATAATCACTCCTTCATACAATCTCCTCCTTGCATCCATTCCCAAATGTCTATTTCTCATTGTATCTTTTAACCTTCTAAGGTATTTAGTACCTTCTCTCATTCTACACTCTACCTACACCTCCACTCCTCCCTTTAATGCCACATTTTCACCCAAATATCTAAAACTATCCACTTCCTCCAGTCTCTCTCCTATAATACTCACTCACAGTTTGCTGCCACTTTCCCCCCTTGTACATCTTATCACCTTACTTTTACCAACATATATCTTCATTATTTTTTCGCTTACGTTCCCAAACTCTGCCACTAACTTTCTCAATCCCTTTTCTAATCCAGCTGCGAGTGGAATGTCGTCAGCAAACAACAACTGGCTTATCTCCCAGTTTTCTCAATTTTCTTTAACCATCTCTAATTCCTGACCCATTATCCTTGCGTTTACCCCTCACCACCCCATCCATGAATAAATTTAACAGTCAAGGTGTACATAGCACATCCATGGTGAAGTCCTACCTTCACCTCAAACCACTCATTCTCCCATTTCTGATTCTAGCACATGCTCTGCTACTCTCGTAAAAACTCTTAATTGCTCTTAAAAGTTTTCCTCCTATCCCATATATCTGCAATATCTCCCACACTGTCTTCCTGTCTACACTGTCCTAAGCCTTTTCCAAATTCATAAAGCCCCCCTAAAACTCCTTACCTTTTCCTTTTTTTTCGCATATTTGTGTTACCACAAAAATTTGATCCACGCAACCCCTACCTGTCCTAAACCCACACTGTTCCTCACTAAATATTCAATCTGTTCCTCTCTTAACCCTCTCAATCAAAGCTCTCCCATTAGCCTTCCTAAATATACTCAATAAACTGATCCCTCTGAAAACACAATACTCAAACTTATCCCAAATTCCCTTGTAGAGTAGTACTATACATGCACTCCTCCAGTCCTCCGGTACTCTACCCTCTATTAAACAAACATTAGATAACCTCATCAGCCAGTCCAACGTCACTGTACTTCCCTCTTTTTAGACATTCTGCATGACGCCCATCCAACCCAGGTGTCTTACCTGTTCTCATCATTTTAGCAAATGCCTTCACCTCATCCATCCTTATTACTCCTAAATTTTCCTGACTCATCACTGTCATTTTTTTTTTGTGTGTGTGCTTCCCATTGCAACTATTTTTCCCTCCCTATTCTTCTTCACATTTAGCAACTCCCTAAAATACTCTGCCCATCTTCCTCTTACTGCCGTCTCTTCCATTATCATCTCTCCATCCGCACCTTTTACCTTTTCTTCTCTACTTGAGTTGCCTCCCCTTCCTTTCCTAATTTCTTTCCAAAACATTTTTTTATTACTTTCAAAATTTTCTGTCATACTCCTACCCCATTTCAAAGCTGCTCTCCTCTTTGCCTCCCTTATCTTTTGCTTTACATTTATTTTATTTTATTTGTACTTCTCAAATGCTTCTTTCGTCCTATTTTGTTACCAAAATGTTAATGCTTGCTTCTTCTTTTCTACAATCATCTTTGCTTCCTCATCCCACCCCTCACTACCCTTACTTCTGTTTTCTTCCATCCTCCTTGCTCCACACACCACCTTTGCACACCTTGTGACTCCCTCCCTGAATCATCCCCATTCCAACTCTACTCCTAGTTCTACACTATCCTTCACTCAGCTTCTTCTCGTACTTCTTCTTTTCTTTCTCATTTAAGCAGTTTACTTTAAGTACCTCATTACCTTCTTTCCTTTTCCTGTTTCTCCAGCTATCCTCCACTCTCAACTTCCTTTCCACACAAAAAATGGTCTGGTATTCCCCACTCTCTCCCCTTAGAACATGTACAACCTTAACTCTTCCTATTATTCTCCTGGTTACCACTACATAGTCCATTAACGCCCTATCTACCATCCTTTTATCCACCATCCCATGTGTATTTATGCTCGATTTTCTTCCTAAACAGTGTATTTGCTATCATTAGTTCTCTTTCTAGATGCAGCTCCACCATCAACTCTACGATTTTTTTTTCCTGGAACTCCACATTTCCCAAACACTCCGACTATTGTTTCATTTCCTACCCTATCATTAAAGTCTTCCAATACCATTACATTGACATTTCTCCCTAAAACCTCTATATGCTCATTTAAATCTATCCAA
>NC_134817.1:40302794-40310294 GCF_046742065.1 Oratosquilla oratoria | reverse complement strand
GAATAGGGTTGCAGGTAGTGACCTTCTCAATCTCGAGAACCAGTAAGTGTTCTGAGTTCGTACGATTTTAAGCATTAGTGGTCGAGCGGTATAAGGCGGCAGTCATGGGGGCCTCTTGTCGTCATGTACAGCGCAGGTTCGAATCCTTGCGCGACGGTCATAAAATTATCTGATTAATGTCGCTGTCCACTAGTGAATTTCTCGTACGGTTACAATGGCGAGATGCGTGAAAAGGTTTCGGTCTGGTCCTTACTCCTCCCACGAGCGTGCTTGGTCGTATGGTAAAAATGAGAATAGGGTTGCAGGTAGTGACCTTCTCAATCTCGAGAACCAGTAAGTGTTCTGAGTTCGTACGATTTTAAGCATCAGTGGTCGAGCGGTGTAAGGCGGCAGTCATGGGGGCCTCTTGTCGTCATGTACAGCGCAGGTTCGAATCCTTGCGCGACGGTCATAAAATTATCTGATTAATGTCGCTGTCCACTAGCGAATTTCTCGTACGGTTACAATGGCGAGATGCGTGAAAAGGATTCGGTCTGGTCCTTACCCCTCCCACGAGCGTGCTTGGTCGTATGGTAAAAATGAGAATAGGGTTGCAGGTAGTGACCTTCTCAATCTCGAGAACCAGTAAGTGTTCTGAGTTCGTACGATTTTAAGCATTAGTGGTCGAGCGGTGTAAGGCGGCAGTCATGGGGGCCTCTTGTCGTCATGTACAGCGCAGGTTCGAATCCTTGCGCGACGGTCATAAAATTATCTGATTAATGTCGCTGTCAACTAGCGAATGTCTCGTCTGGTTACAATGGCGAGATGCATGAAAAGGATTCGGTCTGGTCCTTACCCCTCCACGAGCGTGCTTGGTCGTATGGTAAAAATGAGAATAGGGTTGCAGGTAGTGACCTTCTCAATCTCGAGAACCAGTAAGTGTTCTGAGTTCGTACGATTTTAAGCATCAGTGGTCGAGCGGTGTAAGGCGGCAGTCATGGGGGCCTCTTGTCGTCATATACAGCGCAGGTTCGAATCCTTGCGCGACGGTCATAAAATTATCTGATTAATGTCGCTGTCCACTAGCTAATTTCTCGTATGGTTACAATGGCGAGATGCGTGAAATGGATTCTGTCTGGTCCTTACCCCTACCACGAGCTTGCTTGGTCGTATGGTATAAATTAGTATATGGTTGCAGGTAGTGACCTTCTCAATCTCGAGTACCAGTAAGTGTTCCGAGTTCGTACGATTTTAAGCATCAGTGGTCGAACGGTGTAAGGCGGCAGTCATGGGGGCCTCTTGTCGTCATGTACAGCGCAGGTTCGAATCCTTGCGCGACGGTCATAAAATTATCTGATATATATATATATATATATATATATGCAATAAAAACACTAGGAGCGTGTGTTCACAAATGCGTAAATAACCACTAGGAAAAAGTAAACTAACTAAGCAGAGCGCTTTCGTGTAATTACATCTTCAGTGCAGATACAAAGAAGGAATTATAAGATGAAGAAACAAGGTACAGAATATATGACATAGTGAAGAGGGCATTCGGAGAGGTAGTGGAAGAAGTACACGTGACGGACGTATGGGCCGTCCTGGTAGCCAAAAATTATGGGACGTTTGGGCCGTCCTGGTAACCAACAAGTATGGGACAACTGCTCATAATTTATATTACAATTCAAACAATTTTGAAATTTCATGAGAAATAAAACTATCTAATTTGTACAAACCTTGATGAAGATTAACATTTATCCCCTTACTAGATTTGATCAAACTGCATTCAATTAAATTTCTTTCTGTTATGTTGTTGTTGTATGTGATGACTTTAGCGTTATCCCAGTCAACTGGGTGGTTAAAATGGTTCATGTGGTTGAATATACCGCTAGATTGGTTTCCCTCTCTAACGTATTTCTTATGTTGAGTGATTCGTGTTGTGAGTGTTTTAGCAGTCTGACCAACATAAAACTGATTACATGATTTGCAAGGTATTTTGTACACACACCCTTTATTACTATTGACAGGATTATTTATGAGCAGTTGTCTTACAGTGTTCTTGTTATTGAAAACTACATTAATGTTAAATTTACGTAACATATTTGGAATATTTTGCAGGTTCTCTTGGTACGGTAAAAAATAGCAAGTTACTCATATTGAAAGTTTGAGTTGACCTAAGGTTGTAAAATGTCCTTTTAGCACGATTGTAAGCTTTATCAAGAACATGTGTGGGGTATTGTAGCTTAGTACCAATGTCGTAAATACATCCTATTTCATCATCGATGTACTCTGGGCTGCAAATGCGTAGGGCCCTGAGATACATCGACGCGAAAACAGATACCTTTACGCCATCAGGGTGTGAGGAATAATAGTGTATATATGAACAAACGTTGGTTGGTTTGCGATATACACTAAACTTCCAACACATGTTCTTGATAAAGCTTACAATCGTGCTAAAAGGACATTTTACAACCTTAGGTCAACTCAAACTTTCAATATGAGTAACTTGCTAATTTTACCGTACCAAGAGAACCTGCAAAATATTCCAAATATGTTACGTAAATTTAACATTAATGTAGTTTTCAATAACAAGAACACTGTAAGACAACTGCTCATAAATAATTCTGTCAATAGTAATAAAGGGTGTGTGTACAAAATACCTTGCAAATCATGTAATCAGTTTTATGTTGGTCAGACTGCTAAAACACTCACAACACGAATCACTCAACATAAGAAATACGTTAGAGAGGGAAACCAATCTAGCGGTATATTCAACCACATGAACCATTTTAACCACCCAGTTGACTGGGATAACGCTAAAGTCATCACATACAACAACAACATAACAGAAAGAAATTTAATTGAATGCAGTTTGATCAAATCTAGTAAGGGGATAAATGTTAATCTTCATCAAGGTTTGTACAAATTAGATAGTTTTATTTCTCATGAAATTTCAAAATTGTTTGAATTGTAATATAGATTATGAGCAGTTGTCCCATACTTGTTGGTTACCAGGACGGCCCAAACGTCCCATACTTGTTGGCTACCAGGACGGCCCATACGTCCGTCACGTGTACTTCTTCCACTACCTCTCCGAATGCCCTCTTCACTATGTCATATATTCTGTACCTTGTTTCTTCATCTTATAATTCCTTCTTTGTATCTGCACTGAAGATGTAATTACACGAAAGCGCTCTGCTTCGTTAGTTTACTTTTTCCTAGTGGTTATTTACGCATATATATATATATATATATATATATGTATATATATATATATATATATATACATATATATATACCAAAGTCTTTTTTCCACCTGATAAGGGAGGTAGCCAAAAAGCAAAGACATAAATCTTCTTTCACCCATTCTATTCCTAGCACACTCCACTCCCCTCTACCCTATTCCCTCCCTCTTATCTTGGCACCTCCTGGATGACCGGTCATCCCTGCATCCTGTCCACTGCCCTGGGTCAGAAGCAGTGTCGCAAGACACGGTACATTCACAGGAAGGCCTCTTCGTTAAATCGAAGAAACCCCTCTCCTTCCCCTCATGCAGAAAAGGAGAAGACGGGAAAAAATCACTTCCGGCTGCGTCAAAATTTTCTCACTCATACTGCTCACCCCCCATTCCCCATCCATTCTACCTTATGGATCACAACATCATCCATATACAACCATTCTCCATTCAACCCTGCTTTCTGTCCTCTCCCGTCTTTTTTCAACAGACATTCCCCTATTTCCGAAAGCCCCTTTTACCCCATCCATTCATCTCATCCTAGTTTGCCCCTTCATGTTCACTCTCTCCACATCTATCTGTCACACCTCTTTTACTAGTCTTTCTTTACTCATTCTTTCCATGTGTCCAAACCATCCCAATACTCTTTCATCCACCCTATCTCCCAACTTCTTGTCCATCCCCGTTCTCCTCCTCACCCTCTCATTTTTCACTTTATCTAGCCTAGTAACTCTATCATACTTCTCAGAAACCTCTTCTCAAACGCATTCAAACTCCTTCTCTCTTCCTCTTTTATGTTCCATTTTTCTTCCCCATCCAGTGCTGTCGGCACAATTACTCCTTCATAAATCTAAAACTGTCCACTTCCTTCAGTCTCTCTTCCTTAATACTCACTTCCAGTCTGCTGTCACTTTCAGCCCTTGTACATCTCATCGCCTTCCTTTTACCCACGTTTATCTTCAACTTCCTTCTTTCACACACTCTCCCAATCTCTGTCACTAACTTCGTCAATACCTCCTCTGATCCTGCTACAAGCACAGTGTCGTCCGCAAATAACAGCTGGATCATCTCCCCCTTTTCTCCATTTTCTTTAACCATCTCCAATCCTTGACCCACCACCCTTGCATTTACCTCTCGCACCACTCCATCCATGTATAAATTGAATAGCCAGGATGACATAACACATCCCTGACGAAGTCCCATTTTTACCTCAAACCACTCACTCTCTCTATTTCTAATCCTGATATACGCTCTACTACTCTCGTAAAAACTCTTGACAGCTCCTAGAAGCTTTCCTCCTATCCCGTATATCTACAATACCCCCTACAGTACCCTCCTGTCTATCCTGTCATAAGCCTTTTCTAGATCCGTAAAAGCTAAAAAAAAATCCTTATCTTTTCCTACAGCTTTCTCACAAATCTGTCATACCACAACCTCTACCTGTCCTAAATCCACAACTGTTCCTCACTAATTACTCCCTCTGTTCCTCTCCTAATCCTCTTAATCAACACCCTGCCATAAGCCTTCCCAACTATACTTAAGAAGCTAATCCCTCTGAAACTACTACACTCACACTTGTTCTTTTTCCCCTTGCAAAGTGAAACTATGCAGGCACTCCTCCAGTCTTGCGGCACTCTACCCTCTCTTAAACACACATTAAATAACCTCACCAGCCAGTCCAATATCACTGTACCTAGTTTTTTCAGGCATTTTGCATGACATCCATCCAGACCAGGTGCCTTGCCTGCTCTCATCATCTTAACAACTGCCCTCACCTTTTCCTTCCATATTTCTCCCCTATTTCCCTCACTCATCACGGCCATTTTCTTAGCACTTCCCACTGCAACTACCTTTCCCTCCCTATCCTCCTTCACCTTTAGCAACTCCCTAAAATACTCTGTCCATCTACCTCTTACTGCGTTCTCTTTCATTATCATCTCTCCATCCGCACCTTTAACTTTTTCTTCTATACTTGATTTGCCTCCTTTTTCTCTTTTAATTTCTTTCTTAAACACTTTTTATTGTTTTTTAAATTTTCTGTTATACTCTTAACCCATTTTACATCTGCTCTCCTCTGCCTCCCTTATCTTATATTTTACTTCTCTTTTCTTTTCTTTGTATCTCTGATATCATTCCCTCGTCCTGTTTTGTAACTAGTCTGTGAAATCTCGCTTCTTCTCTTCTACAATCTTCTTTGATTCCTCATCCCACCACTCACTACCCTTCCTTCTATTTTCTCCCGTCCTTCTCGTTCCACACACCATCTTTGCACACCTTGTGACTCCCTCCTTGACCCATCGCCATTCCTCCTCCATTCCTAGTTCTACTCTACCCTTCACTCCCTCTCACTCCTCTCTCAGCTTTTACATGTACTCCTTCTACTTTTCTTTCTCATTTAAGCAGTTCACTCTAAGCACCTCCCTACCTTTTGTTCTTTTCCTCTTTCTCCATCTATCCTCCACTCTCAACGTACCTTCCACCAAAAAATGATCTGATATTCACCCACACTTTCCCATTAGAACATGTATATCCTTAATTCTTCCTATTATACTCCTATCTACCACTACATAGTCCACTAATGCTCTCTCTACCACCCTTCTATCTACTATCCTTTCCCATGTGTACTTATGCTTGAATTTCTCCCCAAACTCTATATTTGTTATCATCAACTCCCTTTCGAGACATATCTCCACCATCAACTCTACACTACGATTCTTTCCTCGAACTCCACATTTCCCAACCACTCCGTTTATTGGCTCATTTCCCACCCTAGAATTAAGGTCTCCCAATAACACTACATCGAATTTTCTCCCTAATCCATCTATGCACTTATTTAAGTCTATCAAAAAAACTTCCTTTCTTCTACACTCTTCTCACTATCAGGTCCATATACACTTACAAAAACCCACATCTCCTTTCCCAGTTTCCCCTTCATCCACATTAAACTTGAAGAAACCTCCTTTCACTCCAGTATACCTTTACCTGTCTATCTATATATTCATTTATACATATTTGTATATATATATATATATATATATATATCTATATATATATATATCTATATATATATTGTTATAGCCAACCGTTAATCAAATGGGACTTTCAAATCTCCCTCCTGCTATTAACCCTGCTCAGGTAAACCTTTTTTTTGGGGGGAAACACCTCAGGTAAAGCGGGATCTGACAGACCCCAAACACAAAAAATACAATAAAAATACTTGCACTGCATTTAGTGACATAGAAATCAAAACATATGTACTTCAACTTATCTTCTTCCATTTACATGCTTGAAAGTAATTATAATTGTTAGAAATATTTTTTAATGAAAATTACGACAAAAATGATGAAAAATAAGGTATTGCTGACTTTAGAGGTTACTTGACTGAAAACAGGAAATGTGAAGCTGTTGGTCATCATCATTTTATAGAGACAAATTTCCCAACTATCTTTAAGGAAAAACAGAGCTACAACAAATGAATAATAAATGTGTTTCAAAAAAACATAAGATCTGAAAAAATCGAGGTAATTTTTTTACCCCAAACACAAAAAATACAAAAAAAAATATTTTCATTGCATTTAGTGCCATAGAAATCAAAATATATGTACTTCAACTTATCTTCTCTCATTTACATGCTTGGAAGTGACTATAATTGTTAGAAATATTTTTTAAATTAAAATTACAAAAAAAATGATGAAAAGTAAGGTATTGCTGACTTTAGAGGGTATTTGACTGAAAACAGGAAACGTGAAGCGGTTGGTCTTCATCATTTTGTAGAGACCAATGTCCCAACTACCTTAGCAAAAGTAGAGCCACAACAAATGAATAATAAATGTGTTTCATAAACCATAAAATCTGAAAAAAATGGAGATAATTATTTTGACTTTGTGATACTGAAGAATCTAATTGCAGTCATTGCAGATGGGGGTTGAATGTTCCTGACACACTAGTCTTTTGCAGTGTAGGCAATAGTTACCCAGAATAACGACACACATACATACATATACATACATATACCAAGGCTTTTTCCCCCTTCCAAGGGAGGTAGCCAAAAAGGGAAAGGCATAAAAACACTCCCACCCATTTCATCCCTAAATACACTCCACACCCCTCCCACCCTTCCTCTCATCTGAGCACCTCCTGGATGACGGTTCATCCCTGCACCCCGCCCCCCGCCCACCGACAAACAGATTAAAAAAAAAGAAATTATAATTAGCATAAAACTATGATTCCCTAGTCAACACAATTACGATGCATTCCAAATAATACCATCACCATCGAAAACGAAC
>NC_134817.1:40282794-40292794 GCF_046742065.1 Oratosquilla oratoria | reverse complement strand
GAAGAGAGAAGGAGTTTGAATGTGTTTGAGATGAGGTGTCTGAGAAGTATGATGGGGGTTACTAGGCTGGATAGTGTGAGAAATGAGGAGGTGAGGAGGAGAACAGGGGTGGAAAGGGAGTTGGGAGATAGGGTTGATGAAAGAGTATTAGGATGGCTTGGACACATGGAAAGAATGATTGAAGAAAGACTAGTAAAAGAGGTATGGAAGGCAGATGTGGAGGGAGTGAACATGAAGGGACGTCCTAGGATGAGGTGGATGGATGGAGTGAAGGGGGCTTAGGGAAAGAGGGGAATGTCTATTCAGGAAGGACGGGAGAGGACAGAAGACAGGGATGAATGGAGAATGGTTGTATATGGATGATGTTGTGATGCATGAGGTGGAATGGGCGAGGGGAGGGGGGGAGGTAGTATGTGTGAGCAATTTTTGACACAGCCCGAAGGAATTTCTCCCCGTCTTCTCCTTTATGCATGGGGGGACGGAGAGGGGGGATCGCCGATTTAATGAAGCGGCCTTGCTGTGGATGTGCTGTGTCTTGCGACACTGCTTCTGACCCAGGGCAGTGGACAAGGTGCAGGGATGACCCGTCATCCAGGAGGTGCTAAGATGAGAGGAAGGGTGGAGGGGTGTGGAGTGTATTCAGGGATGGAATGGGTGGGAATGATTTTATGCCTTTTCCTTTTTGGCTACCTCCCTTGTAAGGGGGAAAAAGCCTTGGTATATGTATGTAGAAGAACTTAGTACTTTCTATTTAGATCATGTAATTATTGAACGAGAAACAGATGCAGGTATTGCATTTGAACTGATGAAATGGCTTGTTGAAAATTATATCAAAGATGAGATAAAGGCAGTGGGAGCTGACAGCACGGTAGGTAATACTGGCTACAAGAAAGGATCCATTAGAAGGCTAGAATGTTAATTAAATTGTCCTTTAAAGTGGATCATCTGCAGCTTGCATCTAAATGATCTTCCTTTGAGGCACATGTCAAGGAAAATAGTAGTTCAACAGAAAGTGGAACTCAATGGAAAGGACCACTTGGTAAAGCCTTATCTACCTGTGAAACTCTACCAGTATCACCAAGTAGCTTTCAATGTATTGCTAAATGGATTCTCTTTCAGCTGTAGATGTGAATGGGCTTAGTCAGGACTATGATTACCTGTACAGAATTATTAGTGTTATTAGAGGTGGCATAATTGACGATGATCTACATATGAAACCATATTAGATGGCTCACCACTGCTGGTAGAATATGTAAACTTTATGTGACAACAGAAAAACTTAATAATGACTTGTTTGTCCTCACAGAGTTTGTCGTGTGTCATTATGGGCCCATCTGGTTTCACATCAAATTCTCTACGAAATGCACGAAGAGATCTAAACATCTCTTAGAACAGATCAATCTTCTGCAAATACTTCAACCTGCTAGTGAAGCTATATCATGGCAAACAATCCAAAGGAATTCTTACAAGACCCATCCTGAGAACGTACTTTTGGCAATGCTGGCAGACGTTGATCAGAACAACAAGAAATCATCTATTGACAGAATCAAAATAAAAGAAGTTACTGTGTATGATGGAGAGATACGTGATTTTAGGCTACCAAAAATAGATAAGCTTGCTAAGAACCTAACAGATCTACGTCCCCCCTGAAGAAGAGTGCAGGTTTGAGCCTCGCCATGCAATGCATCTATCTAAAGCTGACATACAAAATAATGTCGACGAGGCACTCTATTGACATTCGATGCCACTCTCAAGGTGTGGAACGGTGTGTGCGAATAGTGACGGAAGCTTCTGGCGAAATTTATGGAAAAGAACAGTGAGATTGTTACATTCGGGTGGTATTAAAAACCCATGACTTAATGCCATCGGTTAAGACAAACCATGATTTTAATGCATCAGTTGACAAATAGTATGTATCAGTTAGGTAATAAATGTTGAGCTTCTTACTTGTTTGTCATTATTCTTCACTTTGATCTCAACTCTAATGTATTTAGAAGCTCTTATAACAACAAACCAACC
The DNA here is from genome assembly GCF_046742065.1 of Oratosquilla oratoria. NCBI lineage: Eukaryota > Metazoa > Arthropoda > Malacostraca > Stomatopoda > Squillidae > Oratosquilla > Oratosquilla oratoria. The sequence continues at coordinate 40,290,775 of NC_134817.1, read as the reverse complement.
AATCTGATAGAGTATATATTTCTGGCTCGACAATAAAAAATTGTAAGTACCCACTTTCTTAGCACTCTCCTGTACTGTAACTTTCTCATATATTACCAAAATTGTTTATGTATGATCTATTTTTGTATAGTTATCATCGTTACTGTCTGTAATTGTGTACTTTTTGTTATTGCAGTTGACTCTTAAAAATGCCTTTCTCAAGACGAAACGTTGAGCTCTACAATTGAAGGAAATGAAATGGAAGAATACGGAGACCTAGTTTCAGTTCACCCGATGAACGGTAGAAATTTAACTAAGAAAATTGAGAATACGAGAAAAAAAAACCTGAAAAACTTCCGCAATACTGTAATATTCAAAGCTACGTGCGTATATATATATACTGTATATATATATATATATATATATACATATATATATACATATTATATATATATATATATATATACTGTATATATATATATATATATATATATATATATATATATATATATATATGCAAAATAACCACAAGAGAAGAGAAGCTTATAGACAGTAAGCACTTTCGTATACTATATCTTAATCTTAATCTGATGATGTAACATACGAAAGTATTACTGTCTATAAGTTTCTCTTCTCCCATGGTTATTTTGCATTTTCGTCTTACGGTGATGTGATTGCTTGCACACACACACACACACACACACACACACACACACACACACACACACACACACACACACACACACACACACACACACACACACACACACACACACACACACACACACACACACACACACACACACACACACACACACACACATATATATATATATATATATATATATATGTATATATATATATATATTGTAACCACATAACTTTTCATTTCAATTCCATGTCATCACGTTCGAGACTGACAATACGCTCGAAGGAGACATATGCTGAAACTGATACGTAGGGAAGCCAAGGACTCGAACTTAGCTCAGAAGTACCAAGGGAACAGTGACTCTAACCACTGCGCCATCAAGATGGCGCAGTGGCTAGAATAACTGTTTACACACACACACACACACACACACACACACACACACACACACACACACACACACACACACACACACACACACACACACACACACACACACACACACACACACACACACACACACACACACACTCACACGCACACGCACACACACACACACACATACACACGCACACACACACGCACACACGCACACACACACACACACACACACCCACACACACACACACACACACACACACACACACACACACACACACACACACACACACACACACGTACACAAAACACCAGATTTAAGTAGGTCTATATCTTCCTGCATGGATAAGTAAACTTTTCGTCCCCCATCTCTCAACCTCATATTCCATCCGGTCATCAGTGTCATATCGTCTATTGCAAAATAATATTTACCTTTTACTGCTACGTTAATTATCCTTGTTTCTTTCATCCTCTCTCGAATCTATTCTTTGGTTTCGTGAAAAATAGTCCATCCCGGGTTTTATGTTGCCAATCATTCTATTATCGTTGTGTCATGGTAGCGAACAGAACAACGTAGTGGCGTCCAAAATGAGAAGAAAAGTGCCGTTAGTTACAGAAGAGCTTATTCAATATCCCAAAGTAATTTAGCTTCGTCGGAGATGCCAATTAAATTAATGAAAGAACATGACAGCAGACTGTGTATGGATGAATTATCTGTCGTCTTTGAAAGCTAGTGCTTCTATCCTTGAAGACAATATGACGTAGAATAGGTGGAACCATAAAAGGTAGAAAAGGAGAGATTTAAGATGCGTAGCGGAAGTTAGGGGTATAAATAACCTAAAGTTTAGCATTCGTCTTTTGAGTAGAGATTATTGTACTTTACGATCACTAAAGAATTATGAATAACTCTGCTTGATAGGCGAGTCATTAAAGTAGGTGACTTCCTAAAATAAACGCAATCAATAATCCCATACAGACAAATACACAAGGAGCTGAGTTGAGGTTTAGTTCCTTTTGCTACAGAAGGGATTCACCTAATTGAATGCAATAGCCTGACAAAAGTGTGAATAAGTAGATCTTTTTAGGGAAGAGGTTAATAATAATAGGCTATAAAGGCTATAAAATATTTTCTTAATAAGAGGATGACGCTCTGACCAACTAAACTGTCTGGCGGCGGCTAGGATAAGAGGACAAACTTATAACATTTGAGGATTGCAATCAGTTTTATACAATGATCTTAATTTATTTAGATATCATAATATCTTCCATTTTTTTTATACATAAATGTGCCAAAAATTCCACCCATTCAATTTTTATATTGTCTATTCTTACCTTTAACAGTTGAGTAACTCTACTTTTTTTATATTTTGTACGACGTTAAATATTTATTTCTCTTCCTTTTATCTTTATTTTTCTATTTTATTCTATTAGTTTTTTAGTTTCCTATCTTTTGTGTATTTTAAGGTATAGAGGTTGGGTAGAATTCTCTTTTTTATCCTCTGAGGACTTTTTTTTCATAATATAGTTTGTGTTCTGTTGTGTATCAAAATTTAAAGGTGACCTCTGGGTTACGTATTTTTTTCATACATATTTCTATTTCTTCTGTATATTCTCCTCACTTTGATATATCGTAGCTCATGAGTGTATTTTTGTGTGTTACTAGAATTTTTACACTCAATACTATGGTATTTTTTTTTTTTTAAATATGGTCAGAGGTGAGGTCATGCATACATACATATGAGTATACCAAAGGCTTTTTCCCCCTTACACGGGGGGTAGTCAAAAAGAAAAAAGCATAGAAATCACTCCCACCCATTTCATTTCCCATATATTCCACTCCCCTCCACCCTCCTCACCTCCCTCCTATCTTAGCACCTCTTTAGGTCATGTATGACTGGAATTAATGTATGAATGAAATGATGGTGAGCACATTGAGATGAGTGGGAATATTGCTTATTGGTTACATTGTACGGACTCTGTAGTTAAGTTGTTGTTATAATCTAGTTAGGCAAGAGTGGAGAGCAAAAATGAAACTATATTACTTTGCCTGCTTATTGGTTACATTGTACGGACTCTGTAGTTAAGTTGTTGTTATAATCTAGTTAGGCAAGAGTGGAGAGCAAATATGAAACTATAGTACTTCGCCTGCTAGAAATATTTTGATTTCCCTAGGTTGGAGGTTTGTTGGAGAATTATATGTATCCATCTATTTATCTACCTGTATCTGATAGATAGTGGACATAATCTTCTTTTTTTTTATTTTATTTTCTGTATACTTTATATTTTGGGCCGAAATCTGTTCCGATAATTGTAGTATCTAAAAATGATAAGTACCCTTCTTGCTCTTCTAATATAATCTAGATTTTTTATATAAATTATTTAGTAATGTACATTATCTAGTAGTAATTACGCCCACGCCCACGCGCATGCATTAAGTCGCTGCTATACGTCGGATCTTTGTGGTAGCAGCAAGCTTCAACGAACCACTTAATGTGTGATCTCACCCGCGATCAAGTTGGCTTCATCGGTTCAACTGCCGAAATCATTTGCATTTTAATCGGCAGATTCAACCATATAAGTGATATTAGTTATTATAATTCATCACTTCTTCAATATATAGAAATTGATATACAGTTAAGATAAGTATTTAGTGTCTATATGCGTTTTGGATCACACAATACTAGTCTATGTTCTGGTGGAGCGATAGGTTGCGACATTCAACGTTACAGCTTCCCTAGAATTCGACGCTACATCTTTCCTGGTATTCATCACTATATTCCTACGAGGCACCAAAACGGATTTGACGTGCTGGGAAGATACATTTTGAGAGTCAGCCGAATATAGCCACTTCCCCATTCTCATCGAGAGCAAGTTTTCACTCTCACTACACCTCAGCAACATTCGTCATCCCATTCTACTACGTTGTACATTGCCAAGCAATATTCCTACGTTGTTCCACCCTTCAGCCGTTTCCCCCTTTGGATGCCACGTGCAAACGCAACTTTCTGTGTAACGACTACAAATACGGACATCCTGCCTCTTCCGCATTCTTTACCACCACCAGCGTCTTAGACCGCACAACAGTAGTCTACTTATGTATATATATATATATATATATATATATATATATATATGTATATATATATATATATGTATATATGTATATACATATGTGTATATAGATATATATATATATATATATATATATATATATGTGTGTGTGTGTGTGTGTGTGTGTGTGTGTGTGTGTGTGTGTGTGTGTGTGTGTGTGTGTGTGTGTGTGTGTGTGTGTGTGTGTGTGTGCGTGTGAGTGTGTGTGTGTGTGTGTGTGTGTGTGTGTGTGTGTGTTGTGCTTGAAACCACGAGGAAATCAAATATCGAAATACTGAACGTTTTCGTTTATTTAAGACATTTTCAAAGTACTTTGAAAATGTCTTGAATACACGAAAACGTTTAGTATTTCGATCTTTGATTTCCTCGTGGTTTCAAGCAAAATATATTTATTCACATATTTTATGTGATTACTATTGCATATATGCATTGTGTACATATATACTTAACACACGCACACAAACACACACACATACGTACACACATACATACATACATATGCATATATATATATATATATACATATATATGTATATATATATATGTATATATATATACACATATATATATATATGTATATATATATATATATATGTATATATATATTTATATTTACATTTACACTGAATGGTTCCCTGTGATCAATTAATATCATTTTTTCAACCACAAATCACTTTTAATTCCATGCCATCGCAGTTGAGACTGAAGAATCGCTCGATGGAGGCATTCGTTGGAAATTGGAACGTGGACGACCCGAGGATTTGAGCCCAGCTAACCCGTAACAAAGTTACAGTGATTTAAACCAATGCGCTATCAAGAGAGATATAAGTCAAGGGAGATATAAGTCCTACTCAACTTATATCTTTCTTGATAGCGCATTGGATTAAGTCACTGTAACTTCGTTACGGGTTAGCTGGGTTCGAATCCTTGGCTCGTCCACGTTTCAATTTCCAACGAATGCCTCCATCGAGCGATTCTTCAGTCTCGATTGCGATGGCATGGAATTAAAAGTGATTTGTGGTTAAAAAAAGATATATATATACCTTGTTGTCCAGGTCTAACTCTAATGATTCACAATCCTCCTCTGTTCTTACTTTCTTTAGTATTCTAGCGTCATCTGCGAACAAATTCATAAAACACTCTACTACTTCATCCATGTCATTTATATATATGGCAAACATGATTGGAGGCAGTACCAAACCTTGCGAGACACCACTTATTATTTCTTCCCAATTCGAGAATTTGTCTCTAATTACTACCCTCATTTTTCTCCCAGTCAGGAAGTCTTCCATCCATTCCAACAATTTTCCTCTGATGCCACATATTGATTCTATTTTTCATATTAGTTTCCTGTGGCACCTTATCAATTGCTTTTTGTATGTCTAGAAAGGCACAGTCCGCCCATCTATCCTTTTCCTGCAATATTTCTATTAGTCTTGAATAGAAGCAGATCAGGTTTGTTGTAGATTATCTTCCTTGTCTAAATCCAAATTGATTTGGATTCAGTATATATTTTTTTTCTTCCAGATATTTAACCCATCTACTTTTGATAACTTTTTCACATGTTTTTGCTACTGTGCTTGTTAGGGAGACCGGTCTGTAGTTGGCTGGGTCTTCTTTGTTTCCTCCTTTATGTATTGTTACAATATTTGTATTTTTTCATCCCTGTGGTACCCTTCCTTCTTTGAGTGAGTATTCAATTATATTGAATATTTTGTCCGGTAACTCCTCTTTGCAATCTTTCAGTATCGAATTTGCAATTCCATCCTGACCATGTGATTTTTTTACATCAAGATTTTTTTCTATTTGGTCACTGATTATCTTCTGTGTTACAGTTATTTCCTTCATGGGGGCGGGGGGGTTCTCTCTTTCTATTCCCTCACAGTTAGGTGAATTTTCAATTGTGAATACCGATTTGAAATGATTGCTCATAATTTCAGCCGTTTCTAGTTCTTCTGTATATTCATAATTTTCCTGGCGTAGCTTTTCTATTTCTTGTGTATTTTTAGTTTACCATTTACATACCTGTAAAATAGTTTTGGTTGTTCCTTGCATTTTTTTTATTATTTCTCTTTCATACTTCTCTTTTCGTCTCTGCGTATTTTTACATAATCATTTCTTGGTTTGATGTATGTTTGCCATTTGCTCTTTTTTTCACCTTTTCCAAGCTTTGTCTCTTTTATCTAGCCTCACCATATTTTTTGATGTACCAGCTTTTATGTATATTCTTTCTTGTTTTTGTTGGGGTATATATTTGTTCACTTCCTCAATATAAATTTCTTTTAGTACATTCCATTTCTCTTCCATCCTTGTTACTTCATTTAGGAATTTTTCCCAGTTAGCGTTACAAAAGAATTTTTTAACTTTCTCAAAATTCGTTTTGTTGTACATTAGTCTTCCTTTTCTATGTTTCTCATTTCTTCTTAAGTTCATTTGCTTTTTTAGTTCGAATTCTATTAGTACATGGTCACTCTTTCCTATTGCAGTTTTGTGATCAATTCTGTTCACAATTTCAGGTTCTGACGTAAGTATTCAATCAGGTCTCGATGGTTCCTCATTGTTTCTGTATCTGGTATTTTCCTTTATCTACTGAGTCACCGTGTATTCAATGGTCATATTGAGTAGTATGTTGCCCCAGAGGTCTTCTTCACCCTTCACTGTCATTTCTTCCCAATATATTTATTTTGAATCAAAATCATCCATAATTACTAAAATTCCTCTTACTTTCAGTATATAAGTTAGTTCATATTTTGCATCTTCCAGCAGTTTAGAATAATCGCTTTCTGTCCAGAATTGTGTTTTGGGGGCACATATACCACTATAAATTTTCTACTTTTCATGTAATTGCCTTTAACTTTCATCATAATTGATTCTACATTGTTTTTTTTTTCTTCTTCTGTTATTTTTGTCACTTTTAAGTCTTTCCTAGTCAAAAATAATACTCCCCCACCCTGTTTTTCCTTTTTATTCTTCTTCCAAGTTATATAGACCTTGTTCCGCAGTATTTGGTGGTAGAGTACTTTTTAATTTAGTTTCCACTATTCCCATTATGTCTGGTTTTTCTAATGCTAGATACCCATTTAATTCATTCAGTCCTGAAATCATTCCATCTATGTTGGTATAGACTAACTTTAAATTTTTCCTTTCTCATCTTTTTTGTCTGCTCTGTTTCCTTTTTCTTGATATACCATTTTGTCAGCTTTAGGTCCACCTCTCTCTCTCTCTCTCTCTCTCTCTCTCTCTCTCTCTCTCTCTCTCTCTCTCTCTCTCTCTCTCTCTCTCTCTCTCTCTCTCTCTCTCTCTCTCTCTCTCTCTCTCTCTCTCTCTTTCTCTCTCTCTCTCTCTGTTTCTCAAAAAAGTAAATGAATAAATAAATAAATAAATAAATAAATAAATAAATAAATAAATAGATAAATAAATAAATAAATAAATAAACAAATAAATAAATAGATAAATAAATAAACAAATAAAGCCTTTTCAGCCTCAGTTCTCTTTTCATTTTTTCTATTTGCTTCATTTCTAGGTTCTTTATCTTTCTGATAGCATTTCAGTGTTATGAACAACGGTTGCTCTATCCAACACAGACTTGTGATACTGTTCAAAATGATTTTAATAGCTCCCTGTTGGAGGTGGAAAGTTTAACGTCTGCTAAGGCTGCATGTCGTATAACCAACATAGCTACGAGAAAAGAGCTCACATTCTCCAGAAGTGCAATTGAACTGATAGACTACGTTAGTTTTCGACAGCATCCCAGAAGTGCCAGACAAATCATTTTTGAGGACTAGGGAACTAGTGCATTTTTTGTTTTGTTTTGTTTTGTTTTTTATATAAAATATCACCAAGCGCAAGTATCACAAGTCTGAG
>NC_134817.1:40262794-40270294 GCF_046742065.1 Oratosquilla oratoria | reverse complement strand
ATTATTAATATTATTATTATCAGTCACCTAAGTCCCATACATTAGGACTATTATGAATGTGAGATAAGAATAGAACTCGAACCACGACTTGAAAAACGCGAGACCAGCACGATTGTTACTGCACGAACAGCGGACTTTTTATATACATAGTTTGATTTTGATCGATCTAATTTTATTCTGAACTTTAATATATTGATCTTGAATGTAGCTGCATTCCGAAGTGTCTTTTATGATAGTAAGTTAAAAAAAAAAAAAAATTCCCCTTAATAATACAAATTAGTAATTTTGGAGCGCATATATATATATATATATATATATATATATATATATATATATATATATAAAACCTTGTCATTTTATGATAGTGAAAATAATCTTGGCTGATTCTATGCCTGTGTTCACGATGAATTACAAATAACCAAATTCTTGTTATATTTTCTTCTTCTGTGTTAAAAAATTCCAGCATATGAAACAATTTCTGTTTTACAGTTGATTTCTGTTATTACATATATATAAGGGAAGAAGAATACAGGATACTCACGATGCCAAGGAAACAGGATTACGATATTGGTTCAGCTCCTAAGTCATTCAATGGAAAGACTTTATATTGTTGTCTGGAGAGAGTGTGTGTGTAATAGGGTGTAGTGTAACATGCTCTGTGTCATCTTTGAAATGATAGATATAGGAAAACTGCTGTTTTCATTGTATGCGGAAAGGTTATTTGAGCAGTTCTTTTTTTTTTTTTTTTAGATCCCTGACAGTGTTTGGCAATGACAAAATTTGACCCTGTTAAAGAATAAATGTTTTGTGATTTCAAATTCTAGTAAAGATGTATTGTAGGGATGCTACTGATAGTTTATTGTTTGAGTATGAATGCAACGCTACGTTTGTTTGGCTGTATTCTTCAAACTATATATACTGGGAATGGGGCAAAAGTCTTGTAAGGATTAAACAAAAGCAAAATATATAACTGAGAGAAGCAGAGCCGAATAAAAAAAACTGAGTGGAGTATTAATCAAGAATTCAATTTGAAAATTGAGCTTTGGAAGAAATGAGGAAGAAATAGGAGGAATGCACTCTGGTAGTATTGCCAGAAGAAGGGATATCAGAGATTCAAACATATACGAAAGGTCGTTGACCCTTTGAGCCCTTTTCATCATGTGCCCCTTAGGAGGGAATGTAGTTTTAAATAACGATGCAGGAAATATGTATACATATATATATATATATATATATATATATATATATATTATATATATATATATATATATATATATATATATATATATATATTACTCGGGAGTAGGGAGAAAATTAAAAAAAAAATTGTATATTTGGTATATGAATAAAAATGTGCCTAGGTAAGGAGTAAAGAAGGACGGGGAGAGGGTGGCACTAAGAGAGGACTGGAAAGAATTGGCCGAGGATAGAACCATCTGGAGAGGCATAGTGAAAGCGGTGAAGGGCCGTCCGGCCTGACAACCAATAGAGATTAGGTAAGGATATATCATTCCTGTGGTGTTGTATGATTCATATGAAATGTTACAAATAAGAGATACTGTTAGATTAAATCCATATTATGTTGTATTGAAAATAAGGGATAACTATAGCAATGAAACGTGAGACCAAATTAATCAATTAATTGTTTGACAGTTTTCCGTCAAAATTTGTTAAAATTAATTTATAATTTCGGTTCTCTACTTCAGACTAACAAACATACACGTTTAATATGAAAGTATGTTTAAGATAAGGAACTGAAAAACATAAAACATATATATTTTACTTAAAATAAGCATGAAAAAGTGATAGGGAGGGTGAAACTTGTAGACAATAATGTTGTTGTTACCTTCAATTTTAGTGACTGGTAACTCGAATCCCATCAAAGGTTTCAGCAGCATTCGGAACCTCCCATGCAACTCTGATAAGAACCGTTGGATATGTCGTACCTGTATGGAACTGTTACTGTAGTAAGAGAAAACTAGCAGTAGCCAGTTGACAGCTCTCCTCGTTTGAAAAAAAAAATGAGGAAAATCCAATCAACGTTGATAGAGAGAAATCTTGTACCCAATATGGAGACAAAGTGTCAGACTACAGATTGAAGTGATATGTTGGCGTGTTTTGAGGCCGGACATCAGGTTGATGATTCTGTTTGATATCCTTCTTGCAGATCACCGACATTCACATAACACTCGTTGTTACCAAATAATAGGAAAGGTACTCATACAAACGGTGGAGGTAAGATAGATTAATACATCTAAATGGGTAAGATAAATGTATAGATCTAAAATGTTGAAGGTTGCGATAAAAAACTGACGCATGGGACGGAGAGAATAGACGAAGGGTTTGGGCTGCATCAGGGAAGTAAAGTGGAAATGGCAGTCAATATGTTGTGGAAGAAAAATGCAAGAAATAAATGAGATAACCAAGAGGCCTTGGGAAAGGGAGAAAGAAGTATTACAGTGGTTTTGTCAGAAAATATATTGGAAATGTTCGAGAAATTGAAAAACTCCCAAATAGATGTAATGTATTTTTAAAGTGAAACAAGGGATAAGGGAAAGTACTATAGAGAAATCGGTGTGTGCTTGTGTGTGTGTGTAAGTATCAGTGATAGTGTAAGTGTTAGTGTTAGTTTTATTTTAGTGTTAGTGTTAGTGTTTAGTGTTTAGTGTTTAGTGTTAAGTGTTTAGTGTTTAGTGTTTAGTGTTTAGTGTTTAGTGTTGGTGTTGGTGTTGGTGTTAGTGTTGGTGTAAGTGTTAGTGTTTGTATCAGTGTTAGTGTTAGTGAGTGTGTGTGTGTGTGTGTGTGTATGTGTGTGTGTGTGTGTGTGTGTGTGTGTGTGTGTGTGTGTGTGTGTGTGTGTGTGTGTGTGTGTGTGTGTGTGTGTGTGTGTGTGTGTGTGTGTGTGTGTGTGTGTGTGTGTGTGTGTGTGTGTGTGTGTGTGTGTGTGTGTGTGTGTGTGTGTGTGTGTGTGTTTACCCAGTTGTATTTTACGGGACGAGAGCTATGCTCGTAGTGACCCGCTTCTGTATCTCTCCGCATCCAGTTTGTTCTTAAAATCTTGTATAGTTCTGGCACTCACTGTTTCCTCGTTTAGTTTGTTCCAAACATCCACTACACACACACACACACACACACACACACACACACACACACACACACACACACACACACACACACACACACACACACACACACACACACACACACACACACACACACACACACACACACACACACACACACACACACACACACACACACACACACACACACACACACACACACAAATATACTCACATTAACACATTGACACACACTCACACACAAGAACCCCCCAATCAATTATATTGCGCAATTTCATTGTCAATACTCTGAATTGACAATTAAATTGACCGTGTATGGGCGATATATCGTTCATACACAATTAAATTGACCGTGTATGGGCGATATATCGCCCATACACGGTCAATTTAATTGTCAATTCAGAGTATTGACAATTAAATTGCGCAATATAATTGATCGTGTATGGGCCGCTTAACACTAACATTAACACTAACATTGACACTAACATTAACACTAACATTAACACTAACACCAACACTAGTACTAACACTAACATATACACGCACAAACACACGCACACACACACATACGCACACACACACACACACACACACACACACACACACACACACACACACACACACACACACACACACACACACACACACACACACACACACACACACACACACACACATTAACTTTTTTTTTATGATGCCAAACTACTTAAGAGAATAAGCACAGAAGAAAACTGTATATCGCTACAAGAAGTCCTAGACAAGATGGAATGGATTCAGAAGTGTGAAGTAAACTTTGACATTAAGAAATCCAGTATAATGGAATTTGGATAAGCAAAACTAGAATATCGGTCAATATAAAATTGGTACAAAGAAAGTAAAAAAGGCGACTCAGAAAGGGACCTTGGAGTAATTATCTCAAGTGACTTGACACCGAATAAACAGGTCAACAAACTAGTTTGAAGAGACTTGACTTATTACGATCAATGAAAGTGGCATTCGACTACATGGATGAAGAAATGGTAAAGAAAATATTAATTTCACTGATAAGACCTAAATTGGAGTATACTGCGACACTATGGGCATCTAGTTCAAAGAAAAACACAAAGAAATTAGAAAGAATTGAAAGAGCGGTGACAAAAATGGCACATACACTCTCAAAATTGACATACAATTAAAGATTGGATAAATTACATCTATTTACACTGGAACAGAGAAGAGAAAGAGGCGATTTGCCGACTATTTACAGACTTATGAAAGGGATGGAAGTTCTTGATAGAGATGACCTATTAAAATGACCAACCGCATCACCGAGTCGTGTATGTGTGTGTGTGTGTGTGTGTGTGTGTGTGTGTGTGTGTGTGTGTGTGTGTGTGTGTGTGTGTGTGTGTGTGTGTGTGTGTGTGTGTGTGTGTGTAGGTGTGTGTGTGTGTGTGTACTCTAGGTGTATAACTGTGTACGTGAGTGTTTGCATATGCGAGTTGGTGTGTCTGTTTTCATTAATTTACAGAGTATGTATAAATAATTTAATTTACTTGGAACAAACTATCAAAGACGTGTCGATTCCAAAAGGAATGAATACTTTCTATTCCAACTGTATTGAAGTATCCGCCCGTTGATCCAGATATATTGATAGAGCCGGTGATTGGAGCCGAAGAAGATGAATGGAGGAATGGATGAATGGACAGGATGGAGAAAGATTGATATTTGACCCAAAGAAGGCGGGAGCCACTTTTCAACTCCACTCTCAGTCTTTCGTACTGACATATTACACTGCACGCAGGAAAGATATGAAGAATACTTTACAAAGACTTTAAAACCAGAGTGTGTTACATTGGTGTTCAAAAGAAAGAGGAGATGGAGACTGGTGTAGCGATGATGGAAATTGGGTTGGTGGAGGCCCAGGGTGCAGGTGACGGGATGTTATGTTTCGTCACACAGCAGACAAAGTGGTGATTGGTGCCCAGGACCAACCTGCATAAATAAAAAAAAAAAAAAGGAAAAAAAAAAATAAAAACTAAAAAAAAAAAAAAAAAAAAAGGACGTTGAAAGTATTATCCTTCCAATGAATGAGTTATTTTTTTATCAATTTAGGGAATCTTAAACTGAAAGCTTTGACACACTCATAAGGGCATACATGCAATATATCCTACCATACTCACACACACAAACATACACGCATATATATATATACATATATATATATGTATATATATATATATTTACATATATATACATACATACATATATATATACATATATATGTATATATATATGTATATATATACATATATATATATATATATATATATATATATATGTGTGTGTGTGTGTGTGTGTGTGTGTGTGTGTGTGTATATGGAAATAAACTCTCTTATTGGGATTCGAATCCTCGCCTGAGCGGCTTGCTTCGTAGAAGGCAAAGACCGTTCCGTCACATCACCACAACCCTTCAAAACAGAACGAATTAGTTCACGGACTAAACATTCTGCCGAGGGCACTCGGGTGGAACGTGGTATGTACTGTATTTCATCAAATCCTTTATGCAGGCTAGTCTTCCGACAAGTGTTTGTGTCATTTTGACATTTGGAAGGGTCGTGGTGATGTGACGGTACGGTCTTCGCCTTCTACGAAGCAAGCCGCTCAGGCGAGGGTTCGAATCACAGTAGGAGAGTTTATTTCCAAATGTCAAAATGACACAAACCCTTGTCGGAAGACTAGCCTGCCAAAAATTAGATGGTACTATGCGCCCAGTTATTGATTATAGATAATTGAACAAGCACACCATACGTGACAAGATACCATTACCAATGATAGGGGACATCTTAGAAGTTTGGGAACTGAGAAATGATATTCTAGTACTATAGATATCAAGTCAGCTTTTTGGCAAATAGAGTTGCATGAAGAATCACGAGAGTTCACAACATTTTCTATTCCAACGGGACATTATGAGTTCAAACGAATGTTATTTGGGTTGTGTAATAGTCCATTAACTTACATGAGATTAATGAATACAATTCTAGATGGGTTGTTAGGAAACACTTCCAGTGTATTTCTAGATGATATTTTGATAGTTTCCCAGACAGCGGCTGAACACTTTAAGAAATTAGATTTGATCTTCTCAAGACTACTTGAAGCCGGATTGAAAGTGAAACTTGAAAAAATTCAAGTTCTTGCAGAACAGTGTTATTTATTACATAAGATAGACAGTGAATTCAAAGATTGAAGCAGTAAGGAATTTTCCAGTTCCAAACAATATGGAAAAAGTTAGAAGTTTCTTGGAATTGACAGGATATTATAGAAAATTTATTCAACGATATGCTGACCTTGCTAATCCATTAAGTTCTTTGATGAGAAAGGACTCAAAGTTCATGTGGGGACCTGCACAACAGCAAGCTTTTGAGAAGTTGGAAGATAAACTCACGAGTTCTCCGATTCTGATATTTCCAGACTATGATAAAGAATTTATTCTTTGCACTGATGCATCTGACATAGGATTAGGAGGAATGCTTATGCAAGAGAGAAATGGAACTTTGAAACAGCTTACACATAAAGACTTTGTAATAGCTCAGAGAGCAACTACTCTATAACAGAAAGAGAAACATTAGCAGTGATATATTTATTAGAAAGTTTTAGAGATATGATATTGGAATATGTATTATTATTCTGACATGTATGTTATTCACCATTTTTCTGCTTGAATTATCATTCACTTTAGGCATTTTGGAGGGTTGCTTATTTCTTTGATGTGTATATGTTTGACATGTTTACTGACACCATTTTACCAGTTTATGCAAAGGTAAATTAGTTTCTTATATATGATGATTTCCGAGAAAGAGGGTAGTAGATATCATTGGTCGGGACGACCAATGAGTAGCTGCCGAGCTCTGTAAGCGCCCGGTAGATAGAGGTAGACATTTAGGTAGATAGAGGGGTAGGTGGAAGGCTATACATTTTTTTTACCTAGATGTTTTGAAACAATGGCCAAGAGGAAATGCAGAATTGCATATTCTTGCTTGCCGTCAGAAGTTTGTCAATATAGGCTAGGGTATGAATATAAGTGATGATGTGACGAAATATAAACATTAAGCCACGTCCCGCTTGCGACACGCTTGCGACAGAAGTGCTTGCGTAAACAGTATTGCTTGAGACAGTATAACAGTCTTTCTGGTTGGAAAAAAGGGTGGAGGAGGAGAGAAATTATTGGTGCACGGAGGTAAAGTCACACACTTAGAGGGTGGCACGTATTTTTAGCGTTCAGAGTTATTGGATGAGTTAAATAGTGACGTCAGAGCAGACTTGGCTTGGTGGGTGTACAAGGATCCCAAATGGGAATCCCTTGGTGTAGCTTGAATAACCAAGTGTAATTAATTGAAAGAAAAGAAGAAAACTATATCTCTATTTTAATTCACCCCATCAA
>NC_134817.1:40250294-40252794 GCF_046742065.1 Oratosquilla oratoria | reverse complement strand
ATTCCTTTTGGTTTCAGGAGTGAAGTACAAATACTATTTTGAATAAATCTTTCAAAATCTGCATTAACGGTATCTAAAAACATTTTATATAATGAATTGGAACATAATAACGAAGAAGAGAATTATTAGGTTTCAATGTGTGCATTGTGGCAGAACAGTAAACGACTTTTCATATCAAGGAGAACTAACCAGTCTAACCTCCTCAATAATTCATAACGTAAAGTTATACAAGCTATATGCATATTAATGTGGAAAAATGTTTACATTCGAGATTGCATTAGCCGTAGGCTAGCATTAATTTCTAATTCAACGAAGATATTTATTATTCCATATTTACTTACTTTTTTTTTATTTCTTGATAAGGTTTCATAATTCGACTGACAGTTATTTTATCTATTTTTTTATTCATTCATATTTTATCTTACCTCATTTTATTTCATTTTATTCTATTTTGTTTTGTATTATCATATTCACTTGTACATCGTTTTACTTCATTTTATTTCATTCTATCTTATTTTTGTTTTGTTTTCTTATTCTTTTTAACTTTAATTTTCTTGTCTATATTTTTTCTATTTTACTTTATTTCATTTTGTTTTGTTTTATTCAGTTCCAATTTTTCATTTTCTTATACTATTTCATTTGTCTCACCTATTTTGTTCTTTCTATTTTGTTCTATTTTATTAATTATCCTTTTGTTTTTATTTTTATTTCATTTTACTCTGGTTTGTTGTACTCTATATTACTTAATTTTATTCTGCTTTATTTGATTTTATTGTATCTTATTTATTTAATTTTTCTTTCTCTTTCTTATTTACATATATTCTAATTTTATTCTATTTAGTTTAGTTTATTTCCTTCTATTCTATGAAGTTTTATTTTGTTCCATTTTATTTGGCTTAAGTTTTTAATTCTAACTTTATTCGAAATAATTCTCTTTCATTTCATTTCATTTTATCTCATTTATTTCTTTTGTTTTAGTTGCTTTTACTTATATCAAACAACTCACGGTGTTCCTTTCCTTCTGCAAATGAGGATGGTTATGTCCTATCAGACTTTTCGTTCCCAAACATTTTCACACGAGTGACCCTATTTTTAAGTAAAATAGGCCTACTTTTATGGTCATTCTAAATCAAAATTAATAAGGATGAGTATATAAAAAAATAATGATCAATTACCAATTAACAATTGACAATCAACACTTTATACCTAACACAGCACTCAACACTTAACACTTAACATTTAACACTTAACGCTTGACGCTTGACGCTTGACGCTTAAAATATAACACTTAACACGTAACACATAACACTTAACACTATAGATACCAATCAACAATTAATATCTTACACTTGACACAAAACATAACACAACACTTTACTCCTAACACTTGACACTTAACATTTAACACAACCCTCAACACTTAACACTTAAGATCTAGCACTTAACACTTAACACTTTTCACTTAGCACTTAAAACTTTACTCTTACTACTTGAAACTTAACACTTAACACTCAATATTTAGCACCTAACACTTATTACTTAACACCTAACACTTAAAAGTGAATACATAAACGACACTCTTCTTACTCTTATTACTTAACACCTAACACTTAAAAATGAGTACATAAACAATACTCTTCTGCAGATTCTAGTTGTTGTTTTTTCGTTATACATATTTTTCACCTTTTGCACTAACACTTACAAGGGCAGAAGCTTTCTTTGCAAATTTCAGCCGCCTTTTGAAGCGTGGTGACATGCTACAATCAAACGATAGAAGATATGGAGAAGAGCCTTGCAACCAGCGTCAGCAGCTGGAAGGGAGACGCCCTTAAGGCTTGTATCCAGGGCTGGTGGGGGAACGCCGACAGCAGCTGACATGGAGGACGATAGGGTCATGTCTAATACAAAGGAGCAATACAATAGAAAATCATGAAAATAAAATGCTGTACTATTGATAAAAGTAGTTTCATATGTTTTTTCTTCTCAGAGTGTTTGCCATGTCTGTACTTGAAAAAGCGAAACGTCGTACCAATAAAGGTTTCGATCTCACACGGTGTTGATTCTCACAGCCTTCTTACATAAGCTGTCGATATAGTCGTCATTTTGACAAAGGTTGCGCGTCTAGTTGCAAAGCATTCTACAAAGCTCGATAAAGCTCTTCCTATCTTTTTCTATTCTTTCTCGATGCAAATTTGAATGGCCCACCTTATTGAAATGTAAAAGAATGCGGAGTGAAATAGGAATGAAGAAATGGGACGTAAGTAAAGTATACAGGGAGAAAAGGAAATAGAGTTACAAAGGGAAGTGATAATGAGTTAATGAAAAGTATGTAGAAATGTAGAGAGGGAAAGGACAGCGCGTGAGCCTAATCTCGACAAACACAAGAAGTGTGGGAAGGAAATATGAAGGAATGGTAGTATATATATATAATTATATATATATATATTTTTTTTTTTTTTTTTTTTTTTTTTTTTTTACCCCCCCCGCCCCCCCCTATTAT
>NC_134817.1:40242794-40245294 GCF_046742065.1 Oratosquilla oratoria | reverse complement strand
TAACACTTACCAGCTTTTAAGAAGTAAATTATTATCATTTGATTGCTCTGTCGCTTGAACGTCAGAGAAACACAATTTGATGGTGGATGTTTCATATAATTTCTGAAAATGACGCCAAACACTGCCCATAATCCTGGTTGCATACAAAAATTTTACTTGATACAGCAGTATCATAAAAAAAAGAAAAAATTAGAATTACTGGCTTTAGCAGATGGATTGTTTTTTATTACCCAAAAATTCCTGAGTAATTACAAACTATTTTTTTATTTACCATTTCTATATGCTTGTTGTCTTTATTTATACAATGTTCTTTGTTACAGTTATTATAGTGAGTAGCAGATATTAAATGTCTCACTGGGTAATAAAAACATCAACATACTCTGATGGACTTCCGTAATTCCAAAACTCTTGTGAACCAAATGATTTATAGTCTGGTTCTCTGTTTTCATTTCAAATTATGTGTATTTGTAAGAGAATGGTATTGTATTAGGAAAACTGGATTTATACTATGGAATGTTGCAATAACAAGGGTGAGGTGAACAAATCATTTGTAAAAAGATTTTACATGAATGTGTTAGAAAGGATATAAAATTCATCAACTGAAACAAAATCAATAGATAGGCACACATTTTTGTCCTGTTCATTCTTGACTTAGCAAAAGTTCAATATAGCTAGTAAAAACGCCTTCTCCTAAACCTATTGTTCATTTTTATTTTTTAATACACATTAACACGAGAGAGTTTAGAAATGACATAATAACTTATTGTTAAATAAAATTAGAGTTAACACATGAGATAAATATTCATCAATTATTAGTAAAGGTATTACCACATTAATATGAGACAGTAGAGATTATGTAAAATTGATTGTTAAATGAAGGGTTGAGGATAACACAAACTAAATAATCATCTATATTAAGTAAAGGAAATACACATTATTATGAGAAAGTAGAAATGATGTAAAATGAAGTTTTTGAGAAAACACAAAACAAACTATTCATCAAAATTAGTAAAGGAAAATACCGGCAAATAACCAGTAAACTTGCTGTAGTGAAGGTAAAATTACTATATATATCAATTAAATTTGAGCTTTTGTGCATAGATTATAAATATAACTGAGTACTAGAACAAAGGCAATAGAGTTTTCACCAAAATGAAAGCAGTTATCTTGTGTCATGGTCGATGAACCTTCTGAAGAAAGTCTCTCCTTTAAGAAAAAAGAAGGAAAAAGAAATTATGTCCTTGGTCAGAATACATCCAATTAGGGTTATCGGTAAACGGAAGAATAAAAAAAGAAAAAATGCATAAAATCTGAAGACAAGACCTGAACGAGTTTGGTGGAGTTATTGGGAAAGAGAGGAACGAGAAATTTATTTCCTTGGAAAGGAAAAGGAGATGGGAATTATACGATTAAGCAAAGAGGATTTAGAAATAGGATTACATGGGACGAAGAAGAATGAAAGGGTCACGAGATAGGGAATGGAGAATTGAAGAAGGCACGGAAGGATATTGAAAAATTTTAACATCGTGGGAAGATGTAGGAAAAGATGATTGGAATTTATACTTATATTACATACACGCACGCACACATACACAAACACACACACACATACACACACACACACACACACTACACACACACACACACACACACACACACACACACACACACACACACACCCACACACACACACACTCACACACACACATATATATAGTAGTATATATATATATATTAAGATTTATTAATATATATATATATATATATGCATATATACATATATATTCTGGGTTGAAATCAACTCCACTAGATTGCTTTAAACAATCTTAAGGACTGTATTCTTTAATTTGGAGAAATACTTCCTATTAGCAACTGAGAGGAGACTGGTAAGTAGTAATTCATGACTCTCAAAAGAATATATGCAGTGTATGCCTCCTGGTATATTTCTGGCATAGTATTAGTATTGAAAAAAATATTGACTCCACCGAAAAAAATAGTTTTTCGCCTCGTACGTAAGGCGTCTTTTGGGTGAGACCTGCTTTGTTAGGATGCTCTGATACTATGCTTGAAAGGTCTTCCAAGGAATAATGACCGTGGGTTGGATGGGCTGGCGTTATAAGGGGTTGTAACAGCTCAGACTGCCTAGTTCAGACGGAGAAAAATACTGGCCCCTCCCACATTGGCCGAAAGGCGCAGCATTGAGATTTTGTCCGGGAGATAGGAGGGGGGAAATTTTGTCCGGGAGCCATAAGGGTGGAATTTTATATGGGAGCCAAGAGGGTGGGGTTTTGTCCGGGAGCACAAGAGAGTGGGGATTTTGTCTGGAAACTCTAGCCTGAGTTGCTGCTTGCTATCCTGGTGTACTGGGCCTAGGCGCTGATTAGTTAGCTGGACATGTTGCACCTTGTTCGTGGGGCTTGTTCCTGTCTACGGGCTTGTTGCTCCTGGAGGGGATTAGTTTTCTGTAGGCGCACGGAAGGTGTATGATATATATATATTG
>NC_134817.1:40224149-40242294 GCF_046742065.1 Oratosquilla oratoria | reverse complement strand
CCTTGACAATTTTCGTCAAGTGGGGCCTTGATAAGCAGAGGCATGGAGTGGGAACATATGGCCATCATGAGGGAGCCGAGTCCGTTCCCTCGTCGGAAGTTGTTCCGTACTTCGTTCAGATATCCGTATCGGCGAGGTTGTTTCGACAGCTTCTCCTCTCTCCCCTCCCCAAACGGAATGTGTGTGTATATATATATCTATATATATATATATATATATATATATATATATATATAGTTTATATCTGTATAAATATACACTTATATATACAGATATATTGTTACATATTTATATATATGTTACAACATATATAGACATATATATATAAATAGATATACATATACATATAAAAGATGTATATGTATATGTATATATATATATATATATATAAACATATGTATATGTATATATATACATATATTATATATAAAATATATATATATATGTGTGTGTTGTGTGTTTATACACATATGTATGTATATATATATAGATATATATATATATAAGTATATATATATTTTACATATATCTATACATATATATATAATATCATCTTCTATCAATATATATCATATCTATATATATATTTATAGGTTATTACAAAGGATTACAAAGGCGGAGCACGCCGACAGGAGACCTTTTGTTTCCATATCTAGTGTCGGATGCAAAAATAAATCATAATAATAAACAATTAATAAATAAAAAACCTATAATAATGTAAATAACCATAAAATACATAAAATAAATGCTTAGGTATAGTTTAACATAAATATAAACAAATACAGGTAAGTAAGCAAACAATAATGAATTGACATAGTAAACCAATAATAAATGAAAATCAAAACAGAACAAATGAATAACGGAAAAACAAAAAACAAATAATATGAAATAAATTATAATCATTACAGCATATTGCTTAGGTTGTTTAATCTAAATGATCTCTTAAAGCTTCGCGAATTAAACTACATTTGCACTACCTGTGCAGGAAGTTTATTCCATTCATTAACTACATAACGGTTGGCAATGTTTGTTTCGTTACCTACTTACTTCCAAATTGAATCTATTTCCCGGACAGTTTAAGACCATTGTTTCTTGTCTGAATTCTCTATTCAATGTAAAAAATTTTGTCAGGTTTGATATTTGGTCAATTCCCGTGTAGTAATTTATTAAAAGACCCGTATGAAGTCATCTTCTAAGTCTACTTCCTTTTTAGGGAAAACAGATTAATTTATGTTTTGTAGTCGATTCTCGTATGTATTATTATTTGATATTTGAAATAAGTTTTGTGGCCTCGCCGTTTGTACTTTTTTTTTTTTTTTTTTTTTTATTTTTCAAGTCCATGGTATATATATATATATATATATATATATATATATATATATATATATATATATAATCATGGTATATAATAAACTACCATATATATATGTATAAATATATACATATATATTGTATATATAGTACATATATATATATATATATATATATATATATATATATATATATATATTTGTGTGTGTGTGTATACATATGTATATATATATATATGATATATATATACATATATATGCATATAATATATGTGTTGTGTGTGTGTGTGTGTGTGTGTATGTTCTGGGTGGCTAATGAAACTAAGGAGGCACAGTTTAATATATAATATAAAGACAATTGGCACGAACACAATGGACAAACGTCCGGTTGTTACAGACGTCACGAGACAAACTGACGCTACTCTTCCCGCCAATTTCTCTCTACCCACGCCTTGCGGGCATTTGATAAAAATAATAAATACAGCATTTAGATTATATATACAGAACACAGAGAATATAATACAATATAGATATACATCGTGCCAACATATCGCTCGGCCCGCGCCCTCGGTGCCCACACCGAGCAACCAAGAAAAACTGACCGAGGCAAACAGAAACAGAAATACAGACAAGCCACACACAAACCACACGCACAAGTGGCAGAGAGAAGTGTGGCACACATGGAACTTAAGCACACCCAAAACATTACACAAATACATATATACATAAGGGAATACATTAAACAACATATACAAACAAAATCAATTATAAATACACAAAGAAATGTAAAATGAGCTGGCGCCAGTTTAAAAAGAAATACATAGGGCAATTGCCGGACGTCCGGGACATGAAACATGAAACAATACAAAATACACAATATACAAAATACACAATATACAAAATACACATGAAATAGACAAGAGACATAGGACAATGGGAAGAACAAAACACCATTGGCAGAAAAATAACAGTTGTAAACATAACAAAGATTACATCCCCCACCACAGGTACGCCAAACCCAATTGAGTCTGCGCCAAGAAATTAACATAATGTACAATAGTAAAGGCTAGGGGGTACAAAACTTCACAATCCAAATACATACAAATACACAAAAAGACATACAAGAGGCTCACTCGATCATCAAGGCCTAGCACCTCGTGAACGTAGATGATACGAGTGGCCCACAATGGGTGATACAATGGGAACATTGAGTGTTGGAGGAGGTTGGGTGAATGCAGGTAGGGGCACCTGCGTCCTTTTAAGCCTGTCAGAATGGCAAATCTCACTAAGACCCGTAGATGGGTCAAAAACCCTGAATTTGTTGGGATGGAGCTGTTCTGTTACTAAAAAGGGACCTATGAATTTACAATTTAGTTTGGAACTGGCGGTCCGGCATGCTCCTAAAGACATGATCCCCAACAATGATTTTCACAGGCTTAGCACGACCATGTTGGTGTTTTAACATGTCAGCCTTGGAAATAACAAGTTTGTCCCTAACAGACGCATAAATATCATGCAGCACATGACCCTGAAGTTTACTATAGTCATCCACATTGTAGAGGGGACGAGCAGGATTGTCAAGCATGTCATAAGGGAGTCGTTTCTCTGATCCAAAGACGACATAATGGGGCGTTTTTACCGTGGAAACATTTATGGTGCTGTTGATACAAGCACTAACATGGGGAAGCCAATCCTCCCAAGACTCATGAAAATGACTAGCAAGGTGACGTAAGATCTCCAAAATTTTCCTGTTCGTCCTCTCCACAAGACCATTGGACGCCGGATGATAAGCAGTAACAAAAGTTTGTTTAATGCCGTAACGTGCACAAATGCCTGCCAAAACCTCGTTCTTAAATTCAGCCCCATTATCACTAAGGAGCACCGAAGGAGTGGTGTATGGACACAACACATGGGAAACAAAAGCATGTGCTACAACTGGTGCAGATTTGTTACGTAAGGGAGCTAGGACCACAAAACGACTAAAATTATCCACACATACAAGGACATACACAGAGACCTGTGTGCTACGAGGCAGTTGCAAAAGGTCTATAGCTACAGTCTGCAAAGGGCGAGAAGGAATAGGGTACTCTAAAATGGGGAGCAGTGCTCGTAGAACCTTTGATCTGGGCACAAGAACTACACCGGGCCACATGAGAGGCAATGTCTAGTCGCATTTTTAGGCCAATCATCTTTTCAATAGCAATTAATTTGCAAAACACACTAATCTAGAGTTTCGAGTGTCTCTTCTTGTTCAATATTCAGTTTTTTTTTTCAACACACTTCATTTTCAAAGACAGTCTCATTACTTTAAAATGGTCCACAATACTCATGTGTGTACTCAGATGAGAGGTCCTTAAGTCCTTAAGGTTCCATGTCTGACCACAGCAGATCCTGGCTTTAGGTTTCCATATATCTGCTTGACACCAAGTTCCAGTTGTTTAGGTCTCCCATCCCCAATACATACAAATGGTCAATACTATCTGTAAAATACATCAAGATTAATATTCAACTCTTGAAAAATATCATTATAATATTCTCCATATTCTCCAGGGTTATCAATATTTATGCACAAAGTATTACTATAATCATCTTCATAGATCTGCAAGCTAATTTTCCTTTGGTCATCTAAAGGTCCTACCAATTCTTCTCTTGATTCTAAATGTTTAAGTTTTAAACTTGTTTCCACCTGCAGAATCAATTACCCTATATGGACCAGTGTACCTTAGTGAAAGTTTATTATTGGGTGAGGTTGCTTTGACCATTACTAATTCCCCAATTTTCAATTCTAGTTTACGAGCTATTTTGTGTTGTTGTTCCCTCATCTCTTGTGAATACACCTGCATATGTTTCCTAACTCTTTGGTGAATACTTTGAAGAGTATTTATCCTATTGGATATATAATCATCCATATTATATATGGGTTTTTGCTCTGCAGTCAACATTTCATATGGCAGAGTTTTGTCCTCCCCAAAAATTATAAAATGAGGTGTATCACCAGTTGCTTACATTAATTTGATTGTTCAGAGTACACTTAACACAAGGAATCCAAGTATCCCAAGTTACACTATAAGGACTTATTAGGGTTCTAAGACAAATAATTATCTTTTTTTTTAAACCTTTCTACTACTCCATTACTTTGGGGATGGGTTAACGAGTATATTGACTTTCTTGATGTGGAACACATTACATAGATTTTCCAAGATTTTGTTATTAAATTCAGTCCCATTATCTGAAACTAGGATGTTAGGTTTAGTAAAATTACAGATTATATGATCATAGATTACGGAAGCAATAGTTTCAGCTTTCTTATTGATTATGGGTTGTAATATACAAAATCTTGAAAAATAATCAATAGCAACAAATAGGTATTTAAAGCCGTTCTCGGTTAGTGGTAATTCCAAAGTATCCATGTGAACTCTTTCCCAAGGTTTCTGTGGAATGGGTATAAGTGAGTATAGGAGCAGGTTTTGGTGTATTTCCCTTCACCTTTTACACATTTTACACATTTTTTCTATATAATCATATATAGTTTTCTTCATACCTATCCAAAAGTACTTAAGTTGTGCCTGTCTATAAGTTTTATCCTTTCCAGGATGTGAACTACAATCACTATCATGATAGTAACTTCAATATCTCCATTTACCAGAGTTTGTGGTATAACCAACTGATTTACTTGACCTCTAGAAATATCTTTCCCATTTACAAATGTTTTCCTATACAAAATTCCATTAATCAAATGAAATTCTTCTATCTTATACCCCTTTGGTAGCTTTGGAGGATCTCCTCTTGGGTTCACCAAATGCTTGATTATTGAATCACATGTCTCATCATCTCCCTGTTCTCTTATTAGCATTTCTTCATCTAAAGTTACTAACTCTTCTATACTACAAACAAAATTAATCAACCCAGTCACAGTCATTGGTTTGACTAATGTTTCTAGAAAGTGGATCTGCTACATTCCTTCTACCCGGAATATAATTAAATTGAACTTCATAGCACTGAAGTATCGCAAAACCATCTAGCAAGTCTTGCCTCTAAGATTCTTATGCTTAAATAAGTTCTGAATAGCTGTGTGATCAGTCCAAACTCTGATGGGATACCCTAGTATCATATCCCTAAAACTTTCTAAAGAATAAATTACTGCTAAAGTTTCTCTTTCAGTTATAGAATAGTTTTCTCTCCGCACTATTACAAAGTCTGGATGTGTAAAGCTATGGGTTTTAAAGTTCCATTTCTCTCTTGCATTAGTATGACTCCTAACCCTATGTCAGACGCATCAGTACAAAGAATAAATTCTTTTTCATAGTCGGGGAAAATTAAAATAGGTGAACTTGTGAGTTTATCTTTCAACTTGTCAAAAGCTTGCTGTTGCGCAGGTCCCCATATGAACTTTGAGTCCTTTCTCAACAAAGAACTTAGGGGATTAGCAATGTCAGCATAACTTTGAATGAATTTTCTATAATATCCTGTTAATCCCAAAAAGCTCCTAACCTTGTCTACATTGGTCGGAACTGGAAAATTCTTGACAGCGTCAACCTTTGAATTTACTTTACTCAGTCCGTGTCTGTCTATCTTATGTCCTAAGTAAATGACACTGTCTTGCAAGAACTTACATTTTTCAAGTTTTACTTTTAACCCAGCTTCTCCTAGTCTTGAGAATATCAAATCTAATTTCTTAAAGTGCTCCACTGCAGTCTGAGAAACTATTAAAAATGTCATCTAGAAATACACTGGCAGTGTTTCCTAACAATCCATCTAGAATAGTATTCATTAATCTCATGTAAGTTAATGGACTATTACATAACCCAAATGGCATTCTCTTGAACTCATAATGTCCTGTTGTAGTAGAAAATGCTGTGAACTCTCTTGAATCTTCATGCAATTCTATTTGCCAAAAAGCTGATTTGATATCTATAGTACTAAAATATCTATTCTCAGTTCCCAAACTTCTCAAAATGTCACCGATAATGGGTAATGGTAACCTGTCACGAATGGTGTGCTTATTCAGTTCCCTGTAATCAATAACTGGTCGCATAGTCCCATCAGACTTTGGTACTAGGATCAACGGAAAATTCCACTCACTTTTACTATGTTCAATAATATCCTGTGATAACATTTCAGTGATGAGTTTATCTACTACAGCTAATTTAGAGTGAGGAACTCTGTAGGCTGGTATGTAGATAGGTTGTGTTCCTGGTTTTAACTTAATGTGATGTTTTAAAACAGTTGTTTTGCCTAAGGCGTCCCCCGGCAAAGCAATTGCTTTTTTATGTTTCATAAGCAAAGCAAATAAAGCTTCATCCAACTCAGGGCAATTAGTTGATTGTAATAATTCTTTATATCTATTTCTTAAGTCTATGCCTTCTTGTACTGAACAAATTGATGAAGTTGGTAATTCTATCTCCTCACTATTCTCATTTAAAATCTTAATAGGTTTAGTACACACCTGAATACATCCTATTTGTGTACCTTTCTTTAAAACTATCTCTTTATTCATAGTATTAATTACTAATACTTCTACTCTGTTCTTATTTGTCTTATAAATCCCTGAGTCCCACTTCAATCCTTTAATTTTAACTGATTCTGGGACTGTAATTACTTCAGAGTCTACATTGATTCCTTTCAAACACACTTCAACCTTATTAATTGACATGGGATGTAACAATGTCGACCTTGTTAATCCGCAATCTGCAATTCTCAAGGCATCTGTGGTTGATAATTTAGTAATCTCTGGGATTTCCTGAACTTCTGAGTTGGGTTCACAAATTGTTTTACTTTCTGTAGGGTTTGGTCCGCTCGGCCTCGCTATCTAGGATAGAAATGTTATCTAAGGATTCATTGATTCCTGTCACTGGTCTTAAGTCTGGTTGATTTAAGAATGGGATTAACTGTGACTTCACTAAGATTCCTAAGTCAGCAGGACAAATTACCATGTTTTCTTTTCTCATAGTTGCAAATCCTATCAATAAATCTCCTGGAAAAACAGACTCTTCTACCACTATCACTGGTATGTACAATTGTTCATTTGTATATAAGGCAACTTCTAGCTCAATCTTACCTAATGTTTTTAACTGATTTCCAGTTACACCTTGCAATGTGTAACGGATTGGTTCCAACATTTTCACTCCTGGGTTCAACTGGTTTAAAACTTTACTAGTAATTACATTAACTACAGACCCTGTATCAATAAAAATTTGAATAGGCTTATTGAACACTTTACCCGCAATGAGAGGTCCTACAGAAGTTTTACCAACAGTAATTATCAGTTTGTCAGTTTCTTTCATCTCCCTTGCATTCCCATATTTAACACAATACCGCCTATCGGTATATATATGGGGAGGTCTGAAATGGTTTATTCTGTGTCTGGGGGTTTTCCTCTTAGCCCTGGGGGTACCCGAAAATTTCGGCACTCATGAGTTCTGTGTCCGATTTTATTATGGTAAATACAGAATGGAGGGTTCCTACATTGATACTCATTGTGACCTTCGTATTTGCAATTTCTGCAAATAATCCCATAAAAACATTCTTGTGCCTTGTGTCCCCATGCATTACAATTAAAAACATAGGATTCTGGTATCCCTATCCCTAGATGGACTTCTAGCATGCCGCCTATGTCCTACTTCTGTTTTCTTAAACTCTCTAGAGTTCCTATATTGGCTTTGTTGATTTATAGGCATTACATATGGGTTTATTGTTCTGGTCTCACTGTATCCTTGAAGAAGATAATCTACTTCTCCTAAACAGATATTTGATTTTAAATCTTTGTACAGCCTTTCTGCTGTTAAGTCATCAGAATTCTTTGCCAATAAGCTAAATGTAATCAATTTGATTACCTGTGAGATTTTCATCTTCTCACTAGATCTTTCTATCCAGTCCGAATCTTTCAAGATAGAATTCATGTCTTTTGACCATCTATCTAATCTAGCTAAGTACTCTGTGTCAGTTTCACTTGTCCTAACTTCCTTAATCATTTTTACCAATGATCTAATAGGATCCTGATCACATTTGGACATGAAATGCTTGAGAAATGCTTTCTTATAATCATCATATTGATTAATTGATTCCATTTGCTGGAAGTTAATGACAAACCTCGCCCTTCCATGCTCTGGATCTATATTCTCCTTGAGAATCTCAATCTTACGATTCTCATTTGTTATGTTTTTACTAACTATAAGAGTGTCAATGAGGTTTAAGAACTTGTTTACACCATATGTGTTAGACTCTCCTGTGAATTTTGGAATATTTGTATTTGATGTGTGAATTTCGTGTCTCAACACGTTAGAATTCTGAGGGGTACTCATACTTATTATTAATACCTTGCTTTAGCCTGGCTGCTTGCGATGTCGCTTCGTGATGTCAATGTCTGGTTTGACGTCCTTCTACGGTCTTGTCATTCCTCAACGACGTTGTTCCTCCTCCATCACACACTCTGCCTTGAAGACCGCCTTGTAGATGATGATCACCTTGAAGAATCTTGAAGAATGCTTGTTCCCAACGTAGCAGTTACTTGAAGTTGTAGATTTCTCTCGTAGTCGTAATACACTCTTGATTTTGGTTGTCTTGTTCCCGTAGACTTCTTGCGCCACTTCTCTTCGGAGGTGTTTAACACCCAGTTCGTCCATCCCACCGCTGCCACCACTTTCACCACCCCTAGTCACCACTGTTACTTAAATTTGACTTGTAATATCACTCGTCTCGAGGCCCCTTGCCTCTCGTTACGTGAGTTTCACTAATATTCAAGTTCCTCTTAAGTAGTAGGCCCAATGCCTTCTTTTTCCTGTAGTCTCACTATTTTCTAGGCCCCATGCCTATTCCTCTCGTCCTTTTGGGTTAATAAAAGGGTGGTGAATTTTCTTTCTTCTTTCACTGTAATTTCACCTTTTGAATACACTCGGGATCTCTTTTCTCTCGTCTCTACATCGTCTCCTGATCCTCTCTCCACACCCTCTCTATATCTTCTCCCTATATCTTCTCTATCTCTTCTCCCTCGAGATCCCGTTTCCTACGCTGAGCTACCTTCGTCTGACGTCACTCATTTTTCTAAACCAATCTCCGGTGACTTCTCAAGTAAATGTCACTCCTTATGGGCGTGACTTTGAATTCATGCACCAATAGTTTTTTTCTCCTTCTCCACCTTGCACCAATCCGGAAAGCTATCACAATGCCACTAGCGATATTGTTTATCTCAGCATTAGTCAAACGAAGGTAACCTGCGCTTACAATGTTGTGATTACATAATCGATTATAAAAACAGTCACCACCGTCGGTGTGTTTACATAGACAAAACGTCGCCCTCACCTAGACATAACATTGCCCTCGAGCAGGCGTCGAGTCTGAATTATTCTACTGCCCTAGCTCATTTCCATTCGTACACTACCGGCCTCTTACAGTGCCATAGCCAGAGTTTTGTCACGACCTGGGTGACCAGCCTGAGGGGCATCATGAGCAAGCGACAAAACAATGGGAACTAGAGACTCAGGGATCACTAGCTGCGCCACATCCTGCTCAAACACTTCCACATTACGAATGAGAACTTCGTCCTGCAGGGAAAATTGGTACAGAGGTACTGGTAAAGCTGGTAAGGTGGAATCATCACCAGACTCCAAAGCATAAATGAGCTTTTACCAGATCCTGCAGGGAAAAGTTATCAATCACGGTAAAAGCAGCAGCAGGGATATTCCGTGAAAGTGCATCAGCAACATGATTAGCTCGCCCGGGCAAATGCTTTAGGATTGGATTGAATTCCTCAATCGTGAGGAACCATCTGGCTAGGCGACCTGACAGATTCTTTCCTTGAAAAAGCTGAGTGACAGCAGTGTGGTCCGTGTAGACTGTAATAGGATATCCAAAAATGATATCACGGAAGTGCTTTAAAGCCCACACCACAGCCAGGGCCTCTAAATGAGTAACAGAGTAACGGGACTCAGGCTTGTTAAGAATGCGACTAGCATATGCAATAACATGAGGTCTACATCCTTCTACTTGTTGCATAAGTACAGCTCCAATACCTGTACCAGAAGCATCTGTACAAATAGTAAAGGGGATACTATAATCAGGGAAAGCCAATACAGGTGCTTCAGTAAGAGCAAGCTTCAAAGAATCAAAACTTATCTGATGGACATCACGCCACTGGAAGGAAGAGTCCTTCTTGAGAAGGCGAGTGAGAAGGGAAGCAATTGAAGCAAAGTCTTTAATGAATGCACGATAGTATCCTGGAAGTCCAAGGAAGGACCGTACATTTTCAACCGACTTCGGTACAGGGAAGTCTCTGACTGCCTTGATCTTTTCACCAGTGGTATGGATACCATGTTTCTCTACAACATGACCTAGAAACTGGATACTAGCCTTGAAAAAGGAACACTTGGGTATATTGAGTTTCAACCCAGCTTCAGCAAACCGTTGCAAGACCATGGATAACTTAGAAAAGTGGCTCTCCACATCTTTTGAAACAAGAATCAAATCATCCAGGTAAATAAAAAGTCCATTCCCAATTAAGCCATGAAATATAGAGTTAACTAAACGCTGGCAAGTCAAAGGAGCATTCCGCAAACCCATGGGGCAACGAAGCCATTCATAGTGTCCATTGGGAGTCGAGAAGGCCGTGATCTTACGAGACTTCTCCTCCAGGGGTATCTGCCAAAAACCTGCTTTTAAATCTAAAGTGGTGAACACTGTATTACCATTGCCAATGGACTGAAGAAGCTCGCTTAAGATAGGCAGAGGATAATGATCAGGAAGAGTGACCTCATTGACTTTCCTATAATCAACCACAGGACGAAAAGATCCATCCTTCTTAGGCACCAGGAGAAGAGGCGAATTCCACTCGGAGTGGAACTCCTGTACAACACCTTCACTCAACAAATCGTCAACCAAGGACTGGGCCATAAGCCGACGAGAGTGAGGCAACCTGTAAGAGTAAGAGGGGACGTAAACAGGACGAGTGCCTGGCTGAAGGTCAATTCTATGAACCACACGATCCGTAACCCCTAACGGATCACCTGGTAAAGCCAAAGCCTGACGGTGGGTAACTAGCAGGTCAAGGAGACGAGGCGTCTCTTTAGGAAAATCAGTCTCGCCTACAAATGTGGCAAGCTCAGAAGCTAAGCGAGCAGGGTCACGTGTTGGGGAGACTGTAGAACAGAAGCTGCTATAATAGGCGAATCCTGGAAAGCAGCAACGCGTACCACCTCAAAGGAGCCTAAGTGACTGCCAGGAGAGAGAGAAATAGGAGCACTCTTGACATTGGTTACCATCGCCGTGGTAACGTGATCCTCACGAATAGTGGAGAGAGTTCCTTCTAGGGCAAGCCGACGAATACGAATAGAGTCAGGCAAAGAGAGAACGTCAGACCCAATCGGGGCACCTGAGACGCGCACTGGAACTCGAACAAAACTTGAAGGTTCAATAAGATGCTCTCCTACAACAACAGCAGCACAATGAGCAACAGGGGCAGAGCGCTGAGAAATTGGGACAGGCACATGTGCGGACTGATCAAGCACAGAAAAATCACAAACAGAAACTGGCCTATTCGAAGCAGAGATATCAAATTTGCAGAAAGTCACTACACGGCGATAGGAGAAATATCTATGCTATGAGGTGTAATAGCATCAATACCCAGGAGGCAATCACACTTAAGGGCAATGCCAGAGACAACGGCAAAAGTGACATTGAATACTGTAGCATGCGAGGAAAAATGTAAAGGAAGACAAACTGATCCTAGAACAAGCAAGGGAGAGCCTTGCACAGAATGCAAATTATTACAAAAGGAAGATAAAGGGAGATTATACAATTCTCGCAAGGCAAAGTAAGCCTTTCTACTTAACAGACTACATTCTGCACCAGTATCTACAGTGACTGACAGAGGCGTATCCCTAGTAGAAAATTGAAAGGTAAGTAATTGAGAAGATTCAACAGCCACAAAAGGAATTATTTGAGACCAAACATTGCTGGTCAACTCTTGGGGTTGGGAAACATGCGCTGGGGAAAATGGGATTGGCGAGGCTGGTGAGAAGTCTCATCCCTAAGTTTCAAAACCTTGAAGCATTGATCAGTCGAATGTTTACACTGACCATGGATATGGCAATAACTGAGTCTACTTGGAGGTTTTACTCTGGAAAGGTCATGCGATTGATTAGTACACTCCTACTAACAGGGGACAGTTTTAACTTGTTTACCTGGCGCCTACGGCGGAAACAAAAATCGCTCGAATGACCAGACCTGTTACAAAAAGTACACAACAGGGGAGGGGGGGGGTAACTGTAGATTGAGGGGAACTAGGAGTAGAAACTGTAGACTGAGAGAGTTGAGGAGAACAAGGGACATGACCCTGTTGATGAGCATTGCTAATACACAAAGAACTAGATGGGACTTCTCCCAGTTTACGAGAAAGTTGTGATGCAAAAGACAATAGAGTTTCATCAGGCTTATACATGAGAGAAGATGCTGATCGTCTCTCAGAAGGCACAAAAAAAAAAAAAAAAAAAAAAAAAGGGATGTACAAGAGAAACTCAATAATAAGACGAAATCTATCTACAGAAATGTTACCTTTCTGTACCCAGTCCGACTGGGACAATGACTCGAAAGCTTCAACAGCAAGGATACTGGCCTGAGCTTGCGCACGGCGATAATCCAGAGTACCCAGTCGGGATACGAGAGTATCAGCCAGTTTGAAGCACCAATGGAACGCACCACCACCAAGACTATCTGTGAAAAGTTTAAGAAAGTTAGATCGAAAGGTGTCATAATCATAGTTCAGAAGTTTAGGATCTAAACACGAAGCCGAGAGGAGTTCGGCAGCAAACGAATGAGGCACAATCTGGGACCTCACAAAGGATATCATCTCAGACCCCGTCGAAACGTTTGACTGTACAATAGCATCTTCACATTGTCTTATGAACTCAGCCGCCCTATAATGAGGGTCTATCCTTGAAAAAGGCACCACAGTTGGGTTTTGATGCAGTAATGTTACCCTATTACCCATTGGCTCAGATGAGCTTAGCGGACTGAGAAACGAAGGCCTCGATTTAGACATGGTGGGAAATAACTTTGTCCCACTTCTTAAAATCATATGAAAATACTAACACCAAACAAATACAACACTAACGTAAGCATGAAATAATGTAAAAAAAAAATAATATAGTGAATCACACAGACATATAAGAAAAATATAATTTACAGAAACACAAGCATTGACACAACCAATGCAATGCATATAAAAATCACATGGACATGGGACATGTACGTAACCAATGTGATTTACAGAAACACAAGCATTGACACAAACAATGCAATACACAGAAAATCACATGGACAATGAACGTAAAACAATGTGATATACAGAAACACAAGCATTGACACAAACAATGCAATACACAGAAAATCACATGGACAATGAACGTAAACAATGTGATATACAGAAACACAAGCATTGACACAAACAATGCAATACACAGAAAATCACATGGACAATGAACGTAACCAATGTGATATACAGAAACACAAGCATTGACACAAACAATGCAATACATAGAAAAGCACATGGGACGCTACTGACGTCAAACATGGCCGGCGCGCGGTCTCGAAGCCGGGAGATGCCGATATAATCTGTCTTCACATATTTAATTTTGTCATCCCTTGAACAACTAAAACTGTCCAATTCACCATCCAAGCACAATTTCCGCTGAGGGTACCCACGGGGCAATAATCAGGACAGGCGACGATGATGTCCAAATATAGCAGGGAAAAAAATCACTTGCCGGCAAACGGCCTGCGCCGAAATACAACCGAAGACACAGTGTCCAGAGCACTATAATGTATATTAATAGGTAAAGTCACTGAAAACACCTAGCTGGAACGAAAAAATGGGGAGAAAACACAGTACGAGAACACAAAAACCGATAACGTGCAAGCCGGCAAATCAAAGTCACTAATTGTACTAGTCTTTGTAATAAATTGAGTCACTAGAAAAGTTTACGCTGCCACCAAATGTTCTGGGTGGCTAATGAAACTAAGGAGGCACAGTTTAACATATAATGTAAAGACAATTGGCACGAACACAATGGACAAACGTCGGGTTGTCACGAGACAAACTGACGCTACTCTTCCCGCCAATTTCTCTCTACCCACGCCTTGCGGGCATTTGATAAAAATGATAAATACAGCATTTAGATTATATATACAGAACACACAGAATATAATACAATATAGATATATATATATACATCGTACCAACATATATATATATATATATATATATATATATATATATATATATGTGTGTGTGTGTATATATATATATATGTGTGAATATATATATGTATATATATGTATATATATATATATATTTATATATATGTATATATATATTTATGTATATATACATGTATATATGTATATATATGAATATATATATGTGTATATATATATGTGTGTGTGTGTGTGTGTGTTTGTGTGTTTGTGTGTGTGTGTTTGTGTGTGTGTGTGTGTGTTTGTGTGTGTGTGTCTGTCGGTGTGTGTGTGTGTGTGTGTGTGTGTGTGTGTGTGTGTGTGTGTGTGTGTCTTCCTGGAAGCACTAATTATACGCGACATACAACCAACTATCAACAGACAAGTGGAAGCCCCTACATTACTCCCCAGCATGAAGCTCCTTCCTAGGACTAGTAATCCTCTCAACCACAACAATACACCTTCCAATCACACTGACACCCAAGTCCCTCTCCGACGTTCCGCCAGACTCATAGAGAGGACACTTGGCCCTCATCGGACATTTGTCCCACAGTGACAGAATCCCCCGTCATCCCACTCCTCTCCCCGTGTCTTACGTTGTGACCTCACCCAGAGCCATTTTTTCTATGTTTATTATGTCCTGTACTCTTTATCTCTATTACGCTGAAAATGCTAACTGCGTTTACGAAACGTCTGTACATTCTTTCTCAACAAAAGTTCCTAATGTGTACTGGAAATTTATTATTCCGTCTGTCCTGTGAAAACCAAAAATCTATGTTCAAAAGAATTGAAAGTCTACTTAAGAAGCTTTGTAGCGCCGAACGCGCAGTTGTTTTTAACAATATATATATATATATATATATATATATATATATATATATATATATATATATATATATATATATTTAAGATTGTTTGAGACAAATTAGATAGTGATACTGTAGGTGGGGAAGGGTAAACGAAGATGGGCTAAGAAAACATCAATCGTCCTAACGCTTCGGTCTTTATTCATAGCCCATCTTTGATTACCCTTCCCCACCTATCATTCTCTCATATACATATATATATATATATATATAAATATATATATATATATATATGTATGTATATGTATAATATATATATAATATATATATGCATACATACATATACCAAGGCTTTTTCCCCCTTACAAGGGAGGTAGCCAAAAAGGGAAAGGCATAAAATCATTTCCACCCATTCCATCCCTGAATACACTCCACACCCCTCCACCCTCCCTCATATCTGAGCACCTCCTGGATGACAGGTCATCCCTGCACCTTGTCCACTGCCCTGGGTCAGAAGCAGTGTCGCAAGACACAGCACATCCACAGCATGCCGCTTCATTAAATCGGCGACCCCCCCCCCTCTCCGTCCCTCCATTGCATAAAAGGAGAGGACGGGGAGAAATCCCTTCGGGCAGCGTCAAATTTTGCTCACATATAATACCTCACCCCCCATCCCCCCACCCATTCCACCTCATGCAATCACAACATCATCCATATACAACCATTCTCTATTCACCCATGTCTTCTGTCCTCTCCCGTCCTTCCTCAACAGACATTCCCCTCTTCCCCAAAGCCCCCTTCACCCCATACATCCACCTCATCCTAGGACGTCCCCTCATGTTCACTCTCTCCACATCTGCCTTCCATACCTCTTTTACTAGTCTTTCTTCACTCATTCTTTCCATGTGTCCAAACCATCCTAATATTCTTTCATCAATCCTATCTCCCAGCTCTTTTTCCACCCCTGTTCTTCTCCTCACCTCCTCATTTCTCACTCTATCTAGCCTAGTAACCCCCATCATACTTCTCAGACACCTCATCTCAAACACATTCAAACCCCTTCTCTCTTCTTATCTTATGTTCCATGTTTCTGTCCCATACAGTGCTTTGGGAAAATCACTCCTTCATACAGTCTCCTCTTCGCATCCATTCCCAAATGTCTATTCCTCATTACACTCTTTAATCCACCAATGCATTAACTCGCTTCTCTCAATCTACATTCTACCTCCACCTTCACTCCACCTTTTCCTGCCACATTTGCACCCAAGTATCTAAAACTATCCACTTCCTCCAGATGCTTTCCCTTAATGCTCACTTCCAGTCTACTGCCACTTTCACCCCTTGTACATCTCATCACCTTACTTTTACCCACATTCATCTTTAGCTTTCTTCTATCACATACTCTCCCAAACTCTGCCACCAACTTCCTCAATCCCTCCTCCGATCCTGCCACAAGCGCAGTGTCGTCCGCAAACAACACCTGGCTCACCTCCCACTTTTCTCCATTTTCTTTAACCATTTCCAATCCCTTTCCCACTACCCTTGCATTTACCTCTCGCACTACCCCATCCATGTATAAATTGCACAGCCAGGGCGACATAACGCATCCTTGACGAAGTCCCACCTTTACCTCGAACCACTCACTCTCTCCATTTCTAATCCTGACACAAGCTCTACTACTCTCATAAAAACTCTTAACAGCTCTGAGAAGCTTTCCTCCTATCCCGTATATCTGCATAACCTCCCACAGTGCCTTTCTGTCTATCCTATCATAAGCCTTTTCCAGATCCATAAAAGCCCAAAAAAATCCTTCCCCTTTCCTATAGCTTTCTCACATATCTGCCTTACCACAAAGATCTGATCTACACGACCTCTACCTGTCCTAAATCTACACTGTTCCTCACCAATTACTCCTTCTGTTCCTCTCCTAATCCTCTCAATCAAGATCCTCCCATTAGCTTTCCCAACTACACTTAACAAGCTAATCCCTCTGAAACTACTACATTCACACTTGTCCCCCTTTCCCTTGTAAAGTGGAACTATAAAGGCACTCCTCCAGTCCTCCGGCACTCTACCCTCTCTCCAGCAAACATTAAATAACCTCACCAACCAGTCCACCATCACTGTACCTCCCTTTTTCAGACATTCTGCATGGCATCCATCCAGACCAGGTGCCTTACCTGCTTTCATCATCTTAACAACTGCCTTCACCTCATCCTTCCTTATTTCTCCTCCATTCTCCTCACTCATCACTCATCACTCTCACTGCAGCTATCTTTCCCTCCCTATCCTCCTTCACATTTAGCAACCTCCCTAAAATATTCTGCCCATCTTCCCCTTACTGCCTTCTCTTCCATTATCATCTCTCCATCTGCACCTTTTACCTTTTCTTCTCTACTTGATTTGCCTCCTCTTCCTCTCTTAATTTCTTTCCAAAACATCATTTTATTACTTTCAAAATTTTCTGTCAAACTCTTACCCCAATTCACATCTGCTCTCCTCTTTGCAACCTTTACCTTTTGCTTTACTTCTCTTTTCTTTTCTTTGTACCTCTCATATGACTCCCTCGTCCTATTTTGTAACCAGTTTGTGAAAGCTCGCTCCTTCTCTTCTACAACTTTCTTTGTTTCCTCATCCCACCATTCACTACCCTTTCTTCTATTTCCCCCTGTCCTTCTTGTTCCACACACCATCCTTGCACACCATATGACTCCCTCCTTGAACCATCCCCATTCCTCCTCCACACCCAGCTCCACTCTATCCTTTACTCCCACTCCTCCTTCAGCTTCTTTTCGTACTGCTTCT
>NC_134817.1:40206649-40211649 GCF_046742065.1 Oratosquilla oratoria | reverse complement strand
CACACCGACACCCAAGTCCTTCTCCGACGTTCCGCCAGACTCATAGAGAGGACACTTGGCCCTCATTGGACACTTGCCCCACAGTGACAAAATCCCCCGTCATCCCACACATGTAATGTGACCTCTCCCCGTGTCTTATGTCGTGACCTCGCCCCGTGTTTTTTTTTTTTTTTTTTAGGAATGTCCCCTGTGGGGCTACAAGGAGAAGGATACCTAGTCCCAATCCCCGTCCCTTTTTTCTCGCCTCTTACGATCCAAGTGAGAATACTTGATGGCAGTATTCTTTTCCCCCATCACAGAAAAAAAATACTCAGAGAAATGGTACAGGACAGCAACAAGGGGTTGGGGGACAGCATAACGGAGGGATAGTCGTAGTATAAAAGTGTCATGGGGGGACGGAGAGGGGGGTCGCCGATTTAATGAAGCGGCCTTGCTGTGGATGTGCTGTGTCTTGCGACACTGCTTCTGACCCAGGGCAGTGGACAAGGTGCAGGGATGACCCGTCATCCAGGAGGTGCTCAGATAAGAGGGAGGTTGGAGGGGTGTGGAGTGTATTCAGGGATGGAATGGGTGGAAATGATTTTGCGCCTTTCCCTTTTTGGCTACCTCCCTTGTAAGAGGGAAAAAGCCTTGGTATATGTATGTTATTATGTCCTGTACTCCCTGTCTCTATTACATTGATAATGCTAACTGCGTTTAACGAAACGTCTGTACATTCTTTCTCAACAAAAGTTCCTAATGTCTACTGGAAATTTATTATTCCGTCTGTCCTGTGAAAACCAGAAATCTACGTTCAGAAGAATTGAAAGTCTACTTAAGAAGCTTTGTAGCGCCGAATGCACAGTTGTTAAAAAAAAGAAAAGAAAAAAAAAATATATATATATAAAAAAAAAAATATATATATATATATATATATATATATATATATTTAAAATTGTTTGAGACAAATTAGATAGTGATACTGTAGGTGGAGAAGGGTAAACGAAGATGGGCTAAGAAAACATTTATCGTCCTAACGCTTCGGTTTTTATTCATAGCCCATCTTCGATTACCCTTCCCCACCTATCACTCTCTCATATATATATGTATATATATATATATATATATATATATATATATATTTATATATGTATATATATATATATATATATTTATATATGTATGTATATATATATATATTAATATATGTATGTATATGTATACATATATATATGTATATATATATATATATATATATATATATATGTGTGTGTGTGTGTGTGTGCGTGTGTGTGTGTGTGTGTGTGTGTGTGCGTGTGTGTCTGTGTGTGTGTATGTGTGGAATGGGTGGGAATTGATATGTGCCTTTGACTTGGCTACCCCCTCCCAAGGGGGAAAAAGCTCTTGGTATATAGAAGGATAGACCGTGGCAGACACCACACGACTTGAGTCAGCTGAGGGGAATTGCCTGAACGGACATGAACGAAATCGCTCGGCGTCAGCCAGAATGGATCTCCAAGTGGCCTCAGATGGAGTCGCGGTTGCAATGATCGCGATTTTTGCCGTAAAACACGTCTGAATAAATACATCCGGCTCAGCATAACGAAATATACACATATGTGGGGAATAAACATGTAAAATGATAATACACACACACACACGCACACACACGCGAATGTGCTTGGCTTCAGAAGCCTGAGGGCTGTGAAACTTCTGAAGCTTTCAATACTCAATAAAATCCTCGTATTGATGAAACCCTGTCATAGGCTTTCTTTGTGGGCTGAATCATAAATGGTTATGGAATTCCAATACTCAATTCAATCCTCGCATTGTTGATATTCCATCATAAGATTTCTTTGTGGGCTGAACATGAATGGTTATGGAATTTCAATACTCAATGTAATCCTCGTACTGATGATATCCCATCATAGACTTTCTTTTTGGGCTGAACATGAATGTTTATGGAATTTCAATACTCAATTCAATCCTCGTATTGATGATATTCTATCATATTTTCT
Source organism: Oratosquilla oratoria (assembly GCF_046742065.1). NCBI lineage: Eukaryota > Metazoa > Arthropoda > Malacostraca > Stomatopoda > Squillidae > Oratosquilla > Oratosquilla oratoria. Next base: position 40,209,652 of record NC_134817.1, on the reverse strand, counting down.
TTGTGGACTGAATGATAAATGAGAAGGAGTTTGAATGTGTTTGAGATGAGGTGTCTGAGAAGTATGGTGGGGGTTACTATATATATTGGATGACCCTTGATTGGATGACCCTTGAACATAGCCATATAGGTAGTCGCTTGATTGATTTTCTTGGTGACAATTACTTAATTCAGCATGTAAAAGAGCCCACAAGATATGGAAACTTACTCGATCTTTTGATCAATAGCCGTGAAAGCATGGTAACTGATGTAGAAGTCGGTGAATCTTTTGCAAATAGCGATCACAACTTAGATTCAAACTCAAAGGATTACAAAGGATTACAAAGGCGGAGCATGCCGACAGGAGACCTTTTGATCCATATCTAGGTCGGATGAAAAAAAAAAAAGAAAAAAAAAATTAATAATAAATTAAAACTATAATAATGTAAAAATAACAAATAAAATACATAAATAAATGCATAGGTATAGTTGAATAACAAACAAAAAGGTAAATAGTAAATGATTATAAATTGACATATAACTAATAATAAATGAAAATAAGACAGACAAATTATAACAAAATAAAAACAAATAATATAAGATAAATTATAATCATTACAGCATCTTACTTAGGTATTTATCTAAATGATTCTTAAAGCTTCGAACTGAACTACATTGCACTACCTGTGCAGGAAGTTTATTCCATTCATTAACTACACTGTTGGCAAAGTTGTTTCTACCTACTTCCAAATTGAATCTATTTCCGGACAGTTTGAGACCATTGTTTCTTGTCTGATTCTCATTCAATGTGAAAATTTGGTCACTTTTGATGTTGTCAATTCCCTTTAAAATCTTAAAGACCCGTATCAAGTCACCTCTGAGTCTACGCTTTTTTAGGGAAAACAGATTCATGTGCTTAAGTCGATTTTCGTATGATTTATTTTTGATATTTGGAATCAGTTTTGTGGCTCGCCGTTGTACTTTTTCCAGTCTGTCAATGTCTTTAATGAGATTCGGTGACCATACGGAAACAGCATATTCCAAATGTGGACGAACTAACGATTTATATAGCTTGTTAATGAGTGATGGACTTTTGAAATCAAAAGATCGCGCAATCAATCCCAGAATCTTATTTGCTTTCTCAGAGGCTGAAATACACTGCTTGGATGATTTGAGGTCGTTACTGATAATTACGCCGAGATCTTTTTCACTATCCACTTTTGTTAACGAATTTCCAAATAACTTGTAATCGTACTTACTGTTATTTTTACCTATGTGCATTACCTTGCATTTACTTGTGTTAAATTTCATTAGCCACTTTTCAGACCATTGCTGTAATTGATCTAAATCTTCTTGAATATCTAATTGGTTTGAGTGATAATTTGCCACTCCGCACAGTTTTGTATCATCAGCAAATTTGGAAACAGTAGATTTTAGTCCATTGTCTATATCATTTATATATACTATGAATAGAAGTGGCCCAAGAACGGAACCCTGAGGAACTCCACTTGTAACATTTTTCCATCCAGAAGTTTTTCCATTTAAAACAACTCTCTGTTTTCGACCTTTCAACCAATTACTAGTCCAACCTAATAGGCTACCACTTATTCCATGCAAAGCTAATTTAGTAAGTAGTCTTTCGTGTGGGACGGTATCAAAAGCTTTTGCAAAGTCTAGATATATTAAATCTATATTGTTTCTTTTGTCATAATTCGAGATAACTGTGTTGTAGAATTCGAGTAAGTTAGTCACGCAAGAACGTTTCCGTCTGAAACCATGCTGGCTATCATTTATCAAACGGTTACTTTCTAAATGATATTCGATATCATCTCTGATGATAGTTTCCATTATTTTTCCTACGATCGAAGTCAAACTTATAGGCCTATAGTTATTTGGTTTCTTTTTGTCCCCTTTTTTGAATATGGGAGTAACGTTAGAATAGATACTTGTGTTTCTAAAATATCCGATTTCAGTAAAGCTCAGTTCATAGGACTACGTCAGGAGCTTCAGCTTACAGATTGGGAGGCAAAATTAAACGAAAGACCTGTAGATCAGATGTGGGAAATATTTCAAAATACGCTCACTAAGATGATTCAAACTTACATTCCTTTTAAGGACAGACGTCCCCCAAATCAGGCTCGCCCAAAGTGGCTCGACAAAGAAACTGAAAAAAGTATTGCTAAAAAGAGACAGGCTTATAAGAAATATAAGTGCTCGGGTGCATCTAATGACTATGAAACTTATGTATCAATACAGAGAGATTAAAAAAGACAATAAGAAAAAGAAAACGACAATACGAAATGAACATCGCTGATAAATCCAAAGAGAATCCCAAAGAATTCTATAGTTACATTAGAGATAAAAAGGTTGTTAGGAATCACATTGGTCCTCTATTATCTGCTGATGGTCAACTTGAATATTCAAATGAAGGAATGTGTAATATCGTAAACAATTATTTTAGCTCGGTATTCGTAAACGAAACACCTCAAAGTGAATTCCAAACTGAAACCTGTGAAAAGTCTAGGGTAAACTTACTCACTACGGTAAATATAACAAAAGAAAAAATTAAAAGGTGTATAGACAAACTCAAAGTTAATAAAACACCAGGGCCTGACGGTTGGCATCCAAGAATCTTAAAGGAAATGAAAAATGAGATTGTTGTTCCATTAGAAATTATTTTCAAGAAATCCATCATATCCGGAGATGTCCCAACAGAATGGAAGCTAGCTAACGTTACTCCCATATTCAAAAAAGGTGACAAAAAGAAACCAAATAACTATAGGTCTATAAGTTTGACTTCAATCGTAGGAAAAATAATGGAAACTATCATCAGAGATGCTATCGAACATCATTTAGAAAGTAACCGTTTGATAAATGATAGCCAGCATGGTTTCAGACGGAAACGTTCTTGCGTGACTAACTTACTCAAATTCTACAACACAGTTATCTCGAATTATGACAAAAGAAACAATATAGATTTAATATATCTAGACTTTGCAAAAGCTTTTGATACCGTCCCACACGA
>NC_134817.1:40189149-40201649 GCF_046742065.1 Oratosquilla oratoria | reverse complement strand
TACTATAATCAGGGAAAACCAACACAGGTGCTTCAGTAAGAGCAAGCTTCAAGGAATCAAAACTTGTCTGATGGACATCACGCCACTAGAAGGAAGAGTCTTTAATGAATGCACGATAGTATCCTGGAAGTCCAAGGAAGGAACGTACATTTTCAACTGACTTCGGTATAGGGAAGTCTCTGACTGCCTTGATCTTTTCACCAGTGGTATGGATACCATGCTTGTCTACAACATGACCTAGGAACTGGATACTAGCCTTGAAAAAGGAACACTTGGGTAAGTTGAGTTTCAACCCAGCTTCAGCAAAACGTTGCAAGACCATGGACAACTTAGAAAAGTGGCTCTCCACATCTTTGGAAACTAGAATCAAATCATCCAGGTAAACAAAAAGTCCATTCCCAATTAAGCCATGAAAATGGAGTTAACTAAACGCTGGCAAATCAAAGGAGCATTCCGCAAACCCATGGGGCAACGAAGCCATTCATAGTGCCCACTGGGAGTCGAGAAGGCCGTGATCTTACGAGACTTCTCCTCCAGGGGTATCTGCCAAAAACCTGCATTTAAATCTAAAGTGGTGAACACCGTATTACCATTGCCAATGGACTGAAGAAGCTCGCTTAAGATAGGCAGAGGATAATGATCAGGAAGAGTGACCTCATTGACTTTCCTGTAATCAACAACAGGACGAAAAGATCCATCTTTCTTAGGCACCAGGAGAAGAGGCGAGTTCCACTCGGAGTGGGACTCCTATACAACACCTTCACTCAACAAGTCGTCAACCAAGGACTGGGCTATAAGCCGACGAGAGTGATGTTACCTGTAAGAAGGGACGTAAACAGGACGAGTGCCTGGCTGAAGATCAATTCTATGAACCACACGATCCGTAACCCCTAACGGATCACCTGGTAAAGCCAAAGCCTGACGGTGAGTAACTAGCAGGCCAAGGAGACGAGGCGTCTCTTCAGGAAAATCAGTCTCGCCTAAAAAATGTGGCAAGCTCAGAAGCTAAATGAGCAGGGTCACGTGTTGGGGGAGACTGTAGAACAGAAGCTGCTATAATAGGCGAATCCTGGAAAGCAGCAACGTGTACCACCTCAAAGGAGCCTAAGTGACTGCCAGGAGAGAGAGGAATAGGAGCACTCGTGACATTGGTTACCATCGCTGTGGTAACATGATCCTCACGAATAGTGGAGAGAGTTCCTTCTAGGGCAAGCCGACGAATACGAATAGAGTCAGGCAAAGAGAGAACGTCAGACCCAATCGGGGCACCTGAGACGCGCACTGGAACTCGAACAGAACTTGAAGGTGCAATAAGATGCTCTCCTACAACAACAGCAGTACAATGAGCAACAGGGGTAGAGGGCTTAAAAGTTGGGACAGGCACATGTGCACACTAAGCAAGCACAGGAGAATCACAAACAGAAACTAGCCTATCCGAAGCAGAGATATCAAAATTGCAGAAAGTCACTACACGGCGACTAGGAGAAATATCTATGATATGACCTGTAAGAGCATCAATACCCAAGAGACAATCACACTTAAGGGCAATGCCAGAGACAACAGCAAAAGTGACATTGAAGACTGTAGCATGCGAGGGAAACTGTAAGGGAAGACAAGCAGACCCAAGAACAAGCAAGGGAGAGCCTTGCACAGAATGCAAATTATTACAAAAGGGAGATAAAGGGAGATTATACAATTCCCGTAGAGCAAAGTAAGCCTTTCTACTTAACAGACTACATTCTGCACCAGTATCTACAGTGACTGAAAGAGGCGTATCTCTAGTAAGAAATTGAAAGGTAAGTAATTGAGAAGACTCAACAGCCACAAAGGGAATTATTTGAGACCGAACATTGCTGGTCAACTCTTTGGGTTGGGAAACGCGCTGGCGAAAATGGGATTGACGAGGCTGGTGAGAAGTCTCATCCCTAAGTTTCAAAACCTTGAAACATTGATCAGTCGAATGTTTACATTGACCATGGATATGGCAATAACTGAGTCTACCTGGAGGTTTTACTCTGGAAAGGTCATGCGACAGATTAGAAGAAACATTAGGTACACTCCTGCGAACAGGGGACAGTCTTGACTTGAGTACCTGGCGCCTACGGCGGTAACAAAAGTCGCTCGAATGACCAGACCTGTTACAAAAGGTACATAACAGGGGAGGGGGGGGGTAACTGTAGATTGAGGGGAACTATGAGTAGGAACTGTAGACTGAGAGAACTGAGGAGAACAAGGGACATGGCCATGTCGATGAGCATTGCTAATACACAAGGAACTAGACGGTACTTCCCCTAGTTTACGAGAAAGTTGTGACGCAAAAGACAATAGAGTTTCATCAGGCTTATACATGAGAGAAGATGCTGCTCTTCTCTCAGAAGGCACCAAAAAAAGAATGTACATTAGAAATTCTAAAATAAGACGAAATCTATCTACAGAGATGTTACCATTATCTACCTATTTAATATATCATGATTAGATTCAACCACCACATGGTTAAACTTATAATGATTTGAAAATGATTTAAAGATACTTTTTTATGATTATGCAGTTAGGTAAAAGCGCCTCTGCCTCCATACTACCCTCTCCAACTGCACATCTTGAAGCCGGTTCCATCTTGAGAAGGGTCAGAGTGCACCTCAATTCTATATACCCAGCCACCTGACAGTAATCCATGGTCTTATGCATGGCCTGCCTGACTAGTACTGAATTGGGAGAGAAGGATAGTATGTGGTTGGTATTATATATAGAATTGCTTAATGCGCACTCGGCAATTCTAAACCATTTTCAAACTTGGATAACCCCTCGAGGGAGCACCTCAATGCAGATTTGAACTCGGACCTTTGTCTTAGTAAGTCGAGTCTTAATCCGCTTGGCCATAGGTGCCCAACCTAATTTACATCTGAAACTTAATACCATGGTAGAAATTAACAATAAGTTCTCTGTAATTTCACTCGAGATCAATTTTTGCAACCTTCTCCTTCAATTTATTCATAGAAATTTTTAAACCTCCTCCTCTTCCACTTCCACTTTCTCATTCTCCACTTTCTCCTCCTACTTCACTCCTCACCTCCTCCTCCTCACCTCCTCTCTCCTTCACTCATCACCTCTCTCCTCATCCCCTCCTCCTCCTCCTCTCTCCTCGTCCCCTCCTCCCCCTCCTCCTTCTCCTCCTCCTATTTTTCCCCCTCCACTCATAGATTAATCAAAAACATTTATACCCAGCATGGGAATCGAAATCAAGTTTGTGAAATACGAGTCGAGCTCTATATGACTTTGCCACTATGATTTCCGGTCAAGTAGGCAAGAATAGCCAGAGTGAAACAGTACATCCGGCCCGGGCTGCTTGCTTGAACATGACGTATTATCTCCCTCATTTTCTTTCATTAGTGAATGGGTAACTATATCTTAGACAGGTCACCGAAGAAGTTGAAATTTCGAAACAAAACATGATTAAAAGAAAATTATTCCCTATATAATATGGATACATATATAAACCGAAATACGATGATGAAATCATCAAAACGAGTACGTCTAAAATTCCATTGTGAAATTTGTGATAAAACCATTTTTGACCGTTTGAGACATGAGAAATCAGTCTATCACAAGAAACGGTTGAATCCTAATTACAATAGATCAAATAAGGAGGGAAATCAAAATTCCATTGCGAGTTTTGTAATAAAACCATTTTTAACCGTTTAAGACATGAGAAATCAGTCTATCACAATAAACGGTTAGATCCTAATTACAATACAGAGAGAAAAATTCATTGCGAAATTTGTAACAAGACCATTTTTAATCGTTTAAGACATGAGAAATCAGTCTATCACAATAAACGGTTAGATCGTAATTACAATAAGCCTAATAAAGAGGGAAAATTTCATTGCGAAATTTGTAACATGACCATTTTTAATCTAGCTCGTCATGAAAAATCTAAGAAACATTACTACAAGGTTAACCCCCAAGATATTCCTAAAAAATCAAAAACTAAATGTGAGATATGTGTGTGTGTGTGTGTGTGTGTGTGTGTGTGTGTGTGTGTGTGTGTGTGTGTGTGTGTACACGTATGTGTGTATGGCCAACACAACGTTCTGGGCCTCTCTAGGCCCTACACATCCGGATTCTGGTCACCCGGAACAAGGTCAGGAAGCTCCCCAAGTGGGCTCTCCGAATGAGGTGCTCATAAGAATAGAGGGGGCTGCGAGAGACCATATGGTCTACACTACGCAGTTCTATGTCCATTACGACCTGTTATCCTTATCCATAAAGAGAGAGAGAACAAAGAACACAAGGCTGCAAGAGACCATAAGACCTACAATAAGCAGTTCCATGTCCCATATCCTCTGGCATCACTATCCATAAAGAGAGTGAGAGAGAGAAAGAGAATAGAAGAACATAAGAACGGAGGTGACTGCAAGAGACCATAATACCTGCACTAAGCAGTTCCGTGTCCATTAACACCTGTAATCCCTATCCATAGAGTTATCTAACCTTCTCTTAAAAAAAGAAGAAAAAAAATTGTTTCAGTGGTCACTACATGGTTACTAAGTGCATTCTATTCGTTAACTAATCTACTGGTAAACTAATTTTTACCTATCTCTTTAAATGTAAATTTGTCCAGTTTAAATTCATTACTATGAGTCCTGTCTTGTTTTAATATGATGACCTTGTCTGTATCATCCCCAGTTGCTCTTGGACCCCTGAGGGTGGGCGGGGAGTTTCCTCAGGGGAGGGGGTGATACATTGATAACTGAAGTTTAGTCAAGAAACTACAGTTTCAGTTGTGTATGTGTAGTTTCATTGAAAATTGCCTGTTTGATGAAGTCATCATACATTTAAACAGAATCCTAGATTAGTAGCTTTAACGTACACTTCGCAGTAAAAAAAATTGTGTCTCTGTGTACAACGGTGTCGAGGAAAGGGAATCTGTCGTTAATCTCAAGTTGGTGTGTAAAATTGAGGGAAGAGTTTTCCCTGAACACCTCAGAGATTTGAGGAACACTCTTCGGTATCAGCGCTGACAAAGCTATCATCAACATATCTTGTGTAAATGGAGGGTTTGAGTTCAGGGTGTTGTGTAAATATCCTATCTTCGATTAAGCTCTTATAAAAGTTGTCAAAGATGACACCTGACAGGGAACCCATGGCGATGCCATCAATTTGCACACACGTATTCTTGTCGGGTCCGTAGAAGAGTACTTCTTTAGTATAGGCTTATAATAATGAATTATGTCCTCGGGAATTGGGAACTGTGTTTCTTCTGAGTAATATAGTCTCTTACAGATGAAATTAATAGTCTCATCCACAGGTACATTGGTGAAGAGGGATTCAACATCCATCGACGCTATTACTCCAGATGGTCGGGTTGTCTTTATGATATCGAATAATACTTCAGTAGACTTCAGGCTGATTGAAAATGATGTGAAGGCTGAGATTATTGCATGTGTATGCTTAGCCAGTTTATTAAGTAACTGCGGGTATCTGACTAATAATAGGACGGAGTGGCTGGTCACGCTTGTTTGTTTTAGCATTCCCGTATATGTAACCAATTTTATGATCCCCCTCGATGAATGGTAGCTTGGGAGCTCCAACAAATGCATTGCTTTTACGAATTAGTCGGTTCAATTTTACTTTGTGGTCGTTAGTTGGGTTTCTAGTTATCTCCTTAAATTTCGTGGTGTCATACAGGATGCGGGATATCTTGCTCAGGTAGTTCTCTTTATCCAAGAGTACTAACATGGATGATTTATGTGCTCTACGGATCACAATGGTATCGTTGTCTTTTAGTTTTTTAGCGGCTGTCCAAAGTTCAGACGTTAGACGGGAGCTACGGGTGTGGCCCCTTGTATGTTAGCCGTCCCTAATTAATTCAGCTTGGAGGTCTGGGAAAGTGGTAACTTCTTCCTCGCGTTCCAGTCGCTGGATGTCATCTATTAGCACCTCCAACTCAATACATATTGTCCTCTTTCCATTCTTTGAGTTCAGCACCTTATTTCTGCATTAATACTTGTTCAATCTTTCTCAAACTGTCTCTTTAGTATTTCTCGTACAGTAAATTTCCTATGAGACCTGGAGAGCCTAGGCCAGGGGTGGGCAACCTTTTTAAGCGTGGGTGCCAAAATCAGACAAATCTTTGACACAGTTTTTTCTTGCGTGCCAAAGGGGTAATATCATAGGCCTACATACGAATATGGTCCCCCCTACCTTCACTTCCTAGGGCCCCAATCTGCCGCCTAGAGCAGCATACGGTTACCAATATTCATACAAAAGAAGTTGAATATGTATATACATACATATATATATATATGTATATATATATATATATATATATATATATATACAGTATATATATATATATATATATATATATATATATATATATGTACAACACTGAATGGGTCCCAGTGATTAGAGATACATTTTAACAACCACAATGCACTTTAATTCTAAGCCATCAACGGCCGACGTGCAGAAATTGAAATGTGGTACTGCCAAGGACTCGAACCCGGCGTCCTTATGGTAAGTCACTGCCGCACTTATCATGAGGGTGCCGGGTTCGAGTCCTTGGCAGTACCACATCTCAATTTCTGCATGTCGGCCTTTGATGGCTTAGAATTAAAGTGCATTGTGGTTGTTAAAATAATATGTATACACACACACACACACACACACACACACACACACACACACACACACACACACACACACACACACACACACACACACACACACACACACACACACACACACACATATATATATATATATATATATTTTTTTTTATCCCACAGTCGGAAAAAGAAGACACTAATGTCGAATGTTTTGTATATATATATATATATATATATATGTATATATATATATATATATATATATATTTTTTTTTTTGTAAGGTGAGCTCTGGGTTTCGTGAGCCGGAAAAAAGTCTTTAGTGTGCCAGGTTTTGCACGCGTGCCAAGGGTTGCCCATCCCGGACTTAAGCACTGTTTCAGGGACGATCAGTGCCTCTCGTCTCCCTTTCATGATGTAACATGACTCATGAGTTCTCGAATTTCCAATTACTCGATCATGTACCATTATTCAGCCTAGAGTAGCATCGGTTAGTATCTGGAATTCAATGGTGACCTAGATTTAATCTATTCTAGACACGTGTACATAGCCGCGTGCATGTGCATGTATATATACATGCAGTCACACACGCAAACACAATATATATATATATATATATATATATATATATATATATATATATATATATATATATATATGTATATATATATATGACACACAGGAAACCCACAGTCGGAGAAAATAAACTTCGAATGAAAGAAGATTCCTATATTTCGGCTATCGACTGTAGCCCTCTTCAGGAAAGTACTTTCCTGAAGAGGGCTACAGTTGATAGCCGAAATATAGGAATCTTCTTTCATTCAGAAATATATATATATATATATATATATATATATATATATATACACAAGCGCGCATAAACACACACAGAGCTGTCACCTTCACGCCTCCTCCTTGTCTCGTTTTCACCCTGTGATCTAATCCATAAAATTATTTTTTCCTGCTGATTTCATTTTGCTAAGAGGTGTCCTTCCTCTGGTTCCGGAGACAGTAAAACGATTTTCGTCATCACATTCGAATATTATTGGGTCTCGCGCTCAGAGGGACCCGAGTTCAAAGCTCGTGAAGGCCGGGCCTGATTGTTTGTTTATATTCAAATATAACAAGATCCATAGGCCGCTAGGTTTGTTTACTTATGATTTATTGGTTTATATACCATGCATTTATTCATTTATGTGTATATATTTCATTCTTGTTCTCGATAAGGTTTCTGCCTTTCTTTGGCTGGATGGTCTCGGATATCTCTTGTTTACTCGAAGCTGGAAATTGTCTTTGGACAGCGTGTCCATTGTCAGGAAGAGTAAGAAGAAGAAGAAGAAGAAGAAGAAGAAGAAGAAGAAGAAGAAGAAGAAGAAGGGGAAACGAAATCTCTCTCTGCATGTCTCCTTTTCTTGGTGATCATATTTCCTCCTCTCTGTCTCCTCGTGTTTCTCCAAACTCTTTGCCAAACCCTTGTGTCCTTCAACGGGGCCAAACCATAGGAGACTGCTAGTGGTGGTCGTGGTCCAGTGACGTCATCACTAATCAGTGACGTCATCATTCTAAACAATGACGTCATAATCACCGCACCTTGGGTAATTACCAACACATACATCATCACGTCGGTGTAGCAGGTCTCATTGGGATCATTCTAACAAGCTTATTATGATTTCCGATTAGTCCCGATATTGTGACTCTTCTCTCTCTCTCTCTCTCTCTCTCTCTCTCTCTTTCACTCTCTTTCTCTCTCTTTCACTCTCTTTCTCTCTCCTCTCTCTCCTAATCATACATGGTTATGGACATGAAACTGTCTAGTGTCGGCTTTATGGTCTTTCGCAGTCTCCTCCATTCTTATGATCTTATGCTCTTAAGTTTTGGAGGTGGGCGGTACCGCAGATTAATTGGAGGTTGGAGGAAAAATAGCCCAGTGTGATGACGAAAAATAGATCCAATGTGATAACGAGAAGTGGTCAAAGTCGATCGAGAGGGGAACTTGAAAGATCTAAGGCTCGTTTCACACGGATCGTCTTTTCGCCGTGCGCCGCCCACGGCACGACGTCGTGCGAAGGCGCCCATAAACACCCATGGTGATTCGAGAGCACGACGTCGTGTCGTGGATGGTGCACGGCGAAAAGCCGATATCTGTGAAATGGGGCTAGGAGGCATCTGGGCTGCATCAGTGATGATAAATAAAAGAAAAACGAAAGAAGAAGAAGAGGAAGAAGAAGAAGAAGAAGAAAGTCGAACTGAGATCGATCAGGGACAAGGATGAAGTGGTGGTGTTCCTCCCAGGGGCTTCCTGTTCCCACTTCTGAAGCCTCCGAAGGTTCCTTTCACACGTATCGACTTTTCGCCGTGCGCCATTCACGACACAACGTCGTGTTCTCAAATAATCATGGGTGCCGTTCACGACCGTGGTCGTGAGGTGTGGAAGCGTCTCTAGATTGATTCGAGAGCACGACGTCGTGTCGTGGACGGCGCACGGAGAAGAGTCGATGCGTGTGAAACAAGCCGAGGTGGACTTGAGGGAGTAACTCAGCTTTACAAGACTCCTCAGTCTTCATTAATGTTGACGTCATGTATCTGAATAGACGCAATAACGTAAAATAACGGAAAATAACGAACTTTTTATTAAATGTGTGGGCTAGTGGTACCATAGGAAGCATGCTGGTCTCGCATTCGCTTAGTTCTGGGTTCGAATCCCGCACCCCTCTCCAATCCCCAGCAGTGACTGTCACCTACTCCAACAGTCTCCAAAGCACATAGGGTAAAGGTGACGACTTCGGGCGCAGCTACTCAGCGCCTCCTGGCGAATGCAGACACTTCACTTTCTTCTCGTTATTGAACAGGAAAGGATTAGAAAGATTCGGAGGTTCTCTAACTTTTCTCCCAAAAAGTTGTGAATAGTTAGAACAGTTTATGGGGGACTGCGAGTCTAAATTAAGCCAACCAGCTTTTAAAGACTAAAACAGTCGCTCCCTACCAAGACCTTGATGAGAGAGAGAAATATATATATATATATATATATATATATATATATATATATGTGTGTGTGTGTGTATGTATATATATATATTATATATATGTATATATATATATATGTATTATATATATACATATATATATATATAATTGTATATATATATGTATATATATTATATATATGTATATATATATATATATCATATATATATATATATATATAATATATATATCTATATATATTTGTACAACACTGAATGGGTCCTAGTGATTAGAGATACATTTTAACAACCACAATCTTGATAGCGTAATCGGTAAGTCGCTACAGCACTTGTCATGCGCTAGCCGGATTCGAGTCCTTGGCAGTACCGCATTTAATTTTCTACATGCTAGTCTCCATCGGGTCTCCCGATGTTGATGGCTTAGAATTAAAGTGCATTGTGGGTTATATGTATATATATATACATATATACATATATATATACATATATATATATATATACATATATATATATGTATATATATATACATATATGTATATATATGTACATATATATATATATATATATATATATATATATATATATATATATATATTTATGTCAAGGACTTCTATTACACAGGACGTGCGCACCCAGATCTCTGGGTCGGCTAGCGGAGGCCATTGCTTTCTTTGTAACCTAAAATTTTATGTTGGACAAATATATCAAAACTAGAAACCTAACATTGTATATAGGAAAAATATATTAACTATTGACTTATTCAATGCAGTATAAGTTAATATAAACATTTATAGTGAAATAAGAAACTATTTTTAAGGCACTGTTATGCTTTGAAATGCCAATTGTAGCCGGACTTAACAGGTATTATTGTATGAGGTTAGTGGACACCAGGGTTGGCGATTTCTTTTATCTTTTTAGAAAATATAGAAAATAGATTTTTTTTATTTAAATCAGATTTATTTGATTTAAATAGATTTTTTTATAGATTTTAAATATTGTGGGATTGCTATCTGATATGCGATCTGATTGCTAAAGGACATTTTTAGCATATCAATATAAGGAGCAGTGTTATATAGACGTGCCACAAGTATACAAGGAACGGTATAAGCCGTATGTGAGGACGGTATGCTCAGGTTCACTCGATTCCTCCAAGAGTTTTCTCATCTTTGTGACATTTGCTGCATTGTCTGTCACAACACTTCCAATGTGACAACCAAAATCCTGTTCAGCCTTTTTGATCAAATTTTGTACAAGTTGTAGAAGATATTCAGCAGTGTGACGTTTCTCTGATGTGTCTATTGTGTCAATAACTCTGACCAGTGGATGTTGTTAGAGTGACACATATTATGGGCTCATTATGGATGTTAGACCACCCATCAATTGAAAGACATACAGTTTCATTATTCAGGTCATCTGCACACTTTTTATATTCCTTTTCATACACAAGATCCAAGTACTTACTAGCAATATCTATTTTGGATGGAGGAATATAACCTGGGCTCAGGTTCTGAACCATCTTGAGAAACTGAGGATGCTGAACAAGACGAAATGGTGAACTTGTAGTAAATATCATCCTTGCAACTTCTTTATCGAGATTTTCCTTTTAAAAGGCTGAAGTTTTTATGACAAATCTGTTCAGAGATGTTGATGACTTTCTTTTAGATGAAAATGCTTTAGCAGAAGTGGAGTCTGATAGTGACTTTTTTAATGGTGGAGTCAGGTTTGCAGATAATTCAAGTGGAGCCGATGATGAAGGGATTGAAGCTGTTGATACAGATCCTGAAATGGAAACAGAAAATTTTAGCATATTGCATAATTTATAAATGAATGAATAAATGAATGAATACAGTGTGATTTAGGCTACTTTTGAGTACAGGAGTTATTTTTTTAGATAATGATCATATTCGCACAAGCCACTAAATTATTTGGAAATAACAATATATGAAATAGTTGGGCTTGGAATTCAGCCCACACAGGATTCAGACCACTTTTAGATTCACTAATAATAATGGGTTAGTTGGGTTAGGTCAAGCTAAATCCCTTTGGGCTGAATTCCAATGGAACCTATGAAATATATTACACAATGTTGAATAAAATGAATAACAATCATCCAGGCCCCAAAGTTGAGTGGATACAGTATATTATAGTGATATAGTCATTACCCAAATTTAGAAGTAATGAAGTTGAAGTATCATCTCTTTAGGCCTTCACATTTTTATTGCACATGTTCACCAAATCTTTATAGTTGCGTATGAAAAGGGAGAAATGCACACAATATACGTAAAATTAATTACCTGGGTCATCAATTTCTTCTGTATGCTGTGGCTGACCTTGGCATTTATCACTGTGAGATTTTAATCTAACACAATGCCCTGTAGTTCCTGGCTGCAGTCTTTGCATTTAGCTCGGTACCCTTTGCCAGAAGTTGTTGGTAGTTTTTCAAAATAATTCCAGACAGGATAATTTTTTCTGCCTGAAGGAACCACTCTGCCAGGTCCAGAAGACATACTTTCTGGTTGATTTCAAAGCAGCAACTGACTCAGTGAGAAGCTGCTTACCTAAAACAAGTTTCAACAAGAATCTTGTTGAAACTTGTTGTGGGCTGCACAGTGATATATACTACATGTAGGCTTATACCGTTACTTGTATACTTGTGGCAAGTCTATATAACACTGCTCCTTATATTGATATGCTAAAAATGTCCTTTAGCAATCAGATCGCATATCAGATAGCAATCCCACAATATTTAAAATCTATATAAAAAATCTATTTAAATCAAATAAATCTGATTTAAATAAAAAATATATATTTTTATATTTTTTAAAAGATAAAAAAAAAAAAAAAAATAATAATAATAATAATCGCCAACCTTGGTGTCCACTAGTCTCATACAATAATACCTGTTAAATC
>NC_134817.1:40174149-40179149 GCF_046742065.1 Oratosquilla oratoria | reverse complement strand
AAACAGAATAATAGGATCATATAAATTGGGAGAAGAAGGAATAAAAAAAGTAGAGAATGAGAAGGACCTGGGAGTCATTGTTATGAATAATATGTCACCTGAAAAACATATAAATAAGATTTTTGGAGAAACTTATAATTTGATAAGAACAATCAAAGTGGCATTTGCATACCTGGATGAAGAAATGGTGAAGAAAATTCTAACCACTCTGATAAGACCAAAATTGGAATATGCAGCAACAGTATGGTCACCAAGTACAAAAAAATGTATAAAAAAACTTGAAAGAATACAAAGAGCAATTACAAAATTGGCACCAACACTCTCAAAACTATCATATGAAGAGAGACTAGCAAAACTTGAACTACAGACATTAGAGCAAAGAAGAGAGGAGATTTGATAGCTATTTACAGAATCATGAAAGGCATAGAAGTTATTGATAGAGAGAATCTGATAAAATGGGATGATGGAAACACAAGAGGACACGGAAGGAAAATCAAGAAGGACAGCTATAGAAGAGATCTGAAAAAGAACAGCTTTCCTCACAGAGTAATAGACAGTTGGAACAAGTTGGATGAAAAAATAGTGTGTGCAAGAACAATACATGAATTTAAAAATAGTTTAGATAAAATGAGATATGGAGACGGGACCCCACGAGCGTAGCTCTCCTTCCCGTGAAATACAACTAGGTAAATACAACTAGGTAAATACACACACACACACACACACACACACACACACACACACACACACACACACACACACAAATATATATATATATATATATATATATATATATATATATATATATTGCACTCAATACCTTCCTGACAAATACATATTCAAATATTTAATAGCGTTAGTGAACTTGACGTGACGCATTCATATGCGACTTTGTAGAAAGAAAAAAGTACTTTATGCAACATAGTTCCTCCATCCGGGAATGGTAGTGTTCTTAGTCATGGCATAATAGCTAATTTGAATAAAATTGTTATCAGAACTTAGGCGGGAGTAGAAGGTGGGAGGTTGGTGACTTAAACATGACGGGTTTGAATCCAATTTAAGAATGTGTAGGCTTCATTTGAAGTTAGTTCATAGTTAGCTAGGTTTGTAATTAGTTTTTATATATTTGTGAATATTAACAAGTAAATGTGTTGTCTACACATAAGTTTTACCTGAAAATACAATCAATAGACAAATAATTAAATAGGTATAAAGTCGAATAATGAACAAATAAAGATTGGGTTTGTTATCTTACAAAATGTGACACTTGGTTTAAAGTCATCACCTAAGTCGCCATCTTGGGACCCAAGGAGAAGTCCAATAGACTTTTGTCAGACAGACAGCCTTTCGACAGGAACGCTCACATTCTGTAACGCTGTAACACACACTAACGAGCAGTTATTATCCTGTCAGAATTTAGAATAACAACATTTCTACATGAAAGGGCCGCCCGACATTCGCTCTGGTAAACAAAAGGAACTTCAAGAGCGACATGACGTCACGCCAAAGGCGGCGTGTGATTGGTTCTTCTCGGGCCCCGCAGCAGCAATGGCCTTCTTCACTTCAAGTCCATCAAGGTGACAATCTGATCAATCTTGTGATGCTAAAATACATTTAGAAAAGCTCTCCTAGTCTCTTGATTCTAGGACGTTCGTTGGATGCCCTGAAGCTAAAGTCGGATCTGCTAAATAAAAGGTGAGAACAGTTTAAATCCATTATATTATTGTTTTGGCTCCTACTACCAGTGGAAGCTTTTCAAGTCAGGAGCAGGATTCGAACCCGGGGTTTCAAGAGTGGGACAACGACACGCTAACCACTGCACCAGTATGCGTGTGTGTGTGTGCGTGTGTGTATATATATGTGTGTGTGTGTGTGAGCTTTTGTGTGTGCGTGAGTGTATCTACATTATATCATTCTATTATAATCTCCCCACTTCCGTTTTCTAAAACTCTCATTAAATCCTTCGCTACTGTTTATCTTTATTTTTTATTTTTCCTACGGAGATGAATAAAATCGCCCTGGCGGCAGACATAACAGAAGAAAAGTACCACCAGGGACGGAAGGGGGTAAGGAAAGGGGGAGACGCCTCCTTTCCCCTCCCCCCCGCCTTTATCCCCCTCCCCTCAGCGGGGGGGGGGAGGAGGGTAGTCAGTAATCCCATTCTTAGCCCAAAAGGGTTATTGGCTAAACCCAGTTTATTCTTTAATTAAGGACAGAGTCTCCCCCCCCTCTTGAACAAATCTTCTTTGTCCTTTTTTAAGCCCTTGATTAATTTCACCACTCTCTGGTCCTTGACTCAGCCTTGTGAGGTTGTGAACTGCCCTTCACCAGTGATTCTATCCTTGTGGACTGCCCTTCACTCATGCGGTTGGTCACACGTCAAGGCGTTGAGCTTCGAAGAATAGTTTCAAAATTGGGGGGTCACGACCCCAAATGAGATCGCTTTCGCTATGTCTTTCGTTGATTTGAAACCCCGCGGCCCTGCACTGACCGGCAACGGTCCCTGAGAAGAAACATTGAATTAAACCGTTGCCTGGGTGGGACTGTTTCGACACCACCGAACGATCGGTCGCCGGTTGCCAGTTCCTAATATGAAAAGATGCAGGAAGTAGAGTCGAGGTTGATAGTGAAAGATGTTGGGACCAGTCCGGGGATCGAGTGTCAGCCACTCAGGGTTGTACCACCAGATGAAGGTGAGGATGCTGATGGGTTTTGAAGACGGACGATAGGGAGATAATTCTAACTGACGTCCGTCTCGCAGGACTACGTCATGAAGGTATCCCTTTGTTGCCTGTTATGGTACTGAAGATTTGTGCGTGTGTGTGTGTGTTTGTGCGCGTATGTACACCAGGGAAATATAAGGCCGTATGTACTGAACAAATACACCAGGCATGAATACATAATTTCATTAATATTAATTATCATTCAGTATTTTTCGCAAGTTTATCTTTATTATATTGGTTCTGCCATGTACTCCATTACTTCAACGCTTACAAATATACACTACTGAATGTGTTTTTGTATATATTTTTATTATTTATCTATTTATGTATTTGTCTATTTCCATCTATTGATCTTATTCATTTATGTATTCATTTCTATTTTATTTTAATTTATTCACAATCATTATTATCATCATTATTCTATACATATATATATATATATATATAGATATATATATATATATATATATTATATATATATGAAATAATGATAATAATGATAATGAATTAATAATAAAATAATATATATATATATATATATATATATATATATATATATATTTATATGATTTTATCACAAAGTACATGACTGACACTCAAATTGGTACGTGAGGTTTTAGAAAAAGTTTGACAATCCCTGTTCTAGAGCGCTTACAGGCCGTGGAGTTTGCGAAGCGAGAGAGAGAAAAGACGCGAACCAATGGCCATAGATCAACTAAACAACTTTTATGAAATTGAGAAGGTTGAGGAGGGAAAGAGGTGATTTAGAGTGGGCCAGGCGAAGCCGTGATTCGTGTGTTTATGTTTGTACGTCACATAAGGGCTTTGAGAAGTTGAGAAGGTTGAGGTTGAGGGAGGTTGGATGGTTCAGTGACCGTTTGAGTGTTTGAGAGGGCTGTGTACATGTGGGCTCTCGCCCACACACACACACACACACACACACACACACACACACACACACACACACACACACACACACACACACACACACACACACACACACACACACACACACACACACACACACACACACACACACACACACACACACACACACACACACACACACACACACACACACACACACACACACACACACACACACACACACACACACACACACACGGTTGGTAGAGCGCTGGACTGGGAAGTACGATAGTGCTCGCAGTACCCAGTTCGAATCCTGCCCAGGGCCGAAATTATTTCGGTATCGCTGTGCTTCGCGTCGTTACTCTGACTCTCGTGGGCGGGGAGTTGGGTGTGTGTGTGTGTGAAAGGTCATAGCATTACCCATAGATCGGTCATACGAGCTCTGAGCTCTTTTCCGGGAGGGAAATAGCTGTCGATCACGAGTCCAACACGTAGTCCAAAGACCAAGGTGAATACACACACACACACACACACACACACACACACACACACACACACACACACACACACACACACACACACACACACACACACACACACACACACACACACACACAACTATCATATGAGGAGAGCCTGGCAAAACTTAAACTACAGACATTGGAGCAAAGAAGAGAGAGAGGAGACTTGATAACTATTTATAGAATCATGAAAAGCATGGAAATTATTGATAGATAGGATCTAATAAAATGGGATGGTAGAGATACAAGAGGACATGGAAAGAAAATCAAGAAAGACAATTATAGAAGAAACCTACTTGTCTTTCTAAAATACCCGATTTCAGTAAAGCTCAGTTCATAGGACTACGTCAGGAGCTTCAGCTTACAGATTGGGAGGCAAAATTAAACGAAAGACCTGTAGATCAGATGTGGGAAATATTTCAAAATACGCTCACTAAGATGATTCAAACTTACATTCCTTTTAAGGACAGACGTCCCCCAAATCAGGCTCGCCCAAAGTGGCTCGACAAAAAAACTGAAAAAAGTATTGCTAAAAAGAGACAGGC
This sequence comes from Oratosquilla oratoria, assembly GCF_046742065.1. NCBI lineage: Eukaryota > Metazoa > Arthropoda > Malacostraca > Stomatopoda > Squillidae > Oratosquilla > Oratosquilla oratoria. The sequence goes on along the minus strand of NC_134817.1, from coordinate 40,174,490 downwards.
TTACAAGAAGTATAAGTGCTCGGGTGCATCTAATGACTATGAAAGTTATGTATCAATACAGAGAGATTTAAAAAAGACAACAAGAAAAAGAAAACGACAATACGAAATGAACATCGCTGATAAATCCAAAGAGAATCCCAAAGAATTCTATAGTTACATTAGAGATAAAAAGGTTGTTAGGAATCACATTGGTCCACTATTATCTGCTGACGGTCAACTTGAATATTCAAATGAAGGAATGTGTAATATCTTAAACAATTATTTTAGCTCGGTATTCGTAAACGAAACACCTCAAAGTGAATTCCAAACTGAAACCTGTGAAAAGTCTAGGGTAAACTTAC
>NC_134817.1:40164149-40169149 GCF_046742065.1 Oratosquilla oratoria | reverse complement strand
GACAAGACTCCTCGGGACAGAGACCAGGTCGAGAGTCTACTGAGCCTCGTAAAAATTCCAATGTCCCTCAACCTTCAAGAGGAACCTAGAGAGGGAGAGCCTTAGGGGAAGATGAAGAAGGTAAACAGTGGAGGTATGAAACCCAATGAAGAGGGCAAAATGCCGAGGCAAAGAAGGGTCCGAATGATTTAGCTCGACCCTGAAAGAGAGGTTGAACTTCTATAGAGAGTAGCAATGGAGGGCGTTTACTACAAGGTAGAAACTGCCGAAAAAGCCCAAGAAAAGGATGAAAATAAGAAAAGAAAAAAGAAGAACCGTAAGGGATTAAAAGTAAAAATAGAAGAAAAAGCCTCATTGAAAGGGATTGAACCAGGGAATCCAAAGGAAGAGAGTACAGAACCTCAGTAGATCCACAGAGATTCCAAGAAGCAAGAAACACCATCCGACAGCGTGGCGATCGCTGCCTCCCCAGCTACTCCACCAATTGGAACTTCGTGTTAGAGAGAACAACAGGACCTCCGGCAACTTAAATCACTCTTAAATGAGCTATCACCAAGAAAGTTCTACAAGATTTCGGAAGAAATATGTGTCTTTCTTAAGGAAAACCCCGAAGACCTCGAGGCATCGGCTGAGCTCGTGGTCGAATTCGCTACTCTACAGCCATTAAACTCGGGGTGTTATGCAAAGTTATGCGACTTGGTGCGTCAGAGGCTTCAATAGCCCTCGGCCGAGGCCTTCGAGCGCCGTATAAGAATCGGCTGCTAGAGGCGTTTTGAAGAATATCAAAGAAGTCCTCCATCACCGTGCTCCCAAACGATGGCTAGCTCACCCACAGAAGCCATACCTATAAAATCGATCCATTACAATAGGACAAATGGCCTATCAAAGAGGAGGTTTGTATCCCTATGCCAGTTCATAGGATGCCTCTTCAACACAGGTAAACTACCTCCTGAGCGTATCGCATCCTGTGCCATGGTTTTGCTTAACAAGAAGGAGGAGACGGCTTTGGAAGCTGTAAACGCCCTGTTGACCACCTGTGGGGAGAGGCTGGACGAAATAGCCAAGAGGTCCCCCGCAGGCATCAAGGCGATGTCTGCCATCTACTCGTCTATTAAGAGGCTTCTGGAAGATGAGGAGGTCTCGACGTCACACATTAGCATGTTCCAGAGCCTCCTGGAGAGACGTACTCGACAATGGAAGACAAAGGTCGAGGCTAAAGGAAATCATATAAAAATGGACCAAGTTCTCAATCGATCTAAAACAGCGGTCGATAGCTCTACGCCAATGAACTGGAGGCAAAGGGCTGGTAAGGAGGTAATAAACGATAATAATAGAAATGGGGATGTATTGTCCTGGAGGAGAGAGATTATAAAAGGGGTTGCGAACAATCAGGCAAAGGATATTATAAAGGCTAAAGAAAGAGCTGTTGATATGGAAAACGATGATGACTAGAGAGAGCAAAAGGGGCAACAAAATCTCTTCGAATAGTCCACTGCCAAGGGCCGTCTAAACGCCCTTTTGAACAAAGTATCGCCTCAGACTTTAGAGGGATTGTCTGGGCAAATATCTGACTTGCTGTCAGATCACCCGGAACAATTGGAAGCAGCAGCCAAGCTGGTCATTGAAATCGCCAGCCTTCAGCCGTCCCATGCCCACAGCTACGCTCAGCTCTGCCGACTGGTCAGGCAAAAGCTCAACGACTCTCTTGCTGAAAACTTCCTAAACAAAGTAAAGGCGTCATGTAAAGAACAGCTAGCAAGGAACCTTGATCAGGATGAATCCAAAGAGGGTATGACCTCTGAATTTTCTCAAATGCTGATAAGGAAGAAGTACCTAGGGCTGTGTAAATTTATGGGATGCTTATACAATGAGGGAATGCTCCCCTCACTTCTTATTGTCACATGCGCAAAGTACCTTCTCATGAGAGAAGATGACACATCTCTTGAGGCGGTCTGTACTCTACTATTGACCGGCGGCAGGAGACTGGACCAGTCAGTCCGATCCGCCCCAGGAGTCGCCATGATCATCGATTCTCTGTACCTGAATATGGAAGAAATCGTAAAGGAAGGACCTCCTTCGCCTCGGCACAAGTTCCAACTCCTCGATCTACTCGAGCTAAGAGAACGGGACTGGATGCCTAAACGTACAATATAAAGGCCTTCAAATAAGAGAAGATCTTGAGGAGAATTAAAATGACAAAATAATCAAAACCAAAGCATGCAGTGAGCTCCGACCAAAAAGGCGATCAGTCAGTCTTAAAGGAAGGAAATTGGATGAAAGGTAGTTATCAGGAATTGACAAGGATGGAATACTACGAAGAAGAGGAGGTTCATAGGGTGATCCCCAATAGGTCTCGAATCAGAGAATCTTGACGGTTCGCATTGAAGGAACTCCACATGACTCGTCTGAATGAAACCGCCCGGCGGTAGCCAGAGAAGTGTATCCAAGGTCCAATTTTACGGGTTAATCAAAATTTCAAACCAAGACGACTGGAGGAGGGCCATCCCTCAGCTGAATAAAACTGCCTGACAGGCTTTAGGGAAAAAGTCTAAGAAGCCAGGAGGGAGGAAATGAGCGATTGAATGTTTCCCTTTCTCTGACCAAAGTCTTCTGGCTGCAGTCAGGGGGTATCATGAGAATTGCATTTGATACACACGCACACACACACACACACACACACACACACACACACACACACACACACACACACACACACACACACACACACACACACACACACACACACACACACACACACACACACATATTACCCTCTTAAGACCAAAATTTCAGTCTTTTCTTCAATGTTTTAAGAGCATTTAGAGCTTGCTGTCTTGAATGTTTAGATAATCAAATAGAAAATATTTATGACATTGGAAATAAATTAAAATATCCCAAATATGTGATTGATAATACATAGCTAACAGCCAAGAAATATTTTTATAGCTTAACCTATAGACAACGATTCAGCTATAAAAACACTTTCTCTTCCATTCCATTAAAATTTGAACAGTCTTTCTAATATTTTTAGCATCTTTGGAATACAAGTTGTCTTTGAAAATAGCAACACTGTAAAAAGCCTAGTGATAAAAGATTCCCCTAAAGTCTGAGAAGGGTGCGTTTATAGCATCCCATTTAAAGAATGTAATTTTAGATAGGTCAAACTGGTAAAGATTTGAAATTTGGGATAAGCAAGCATAAGTATAGCGTCTGAACAGGGAAATATCAAATGGGTTATTTGTACATATGAGAGATTTAATCATTGCATTGCATGGAATAAAGCTGAAAAAATTGTCTTACATAAAAAAATTATGTAGAGGAATATTATTGAATCATCCTATATTAAGAGTACCTTTGTGAACTACATGAATATGAGTTTGGGATTATACAAATTGGATAATTTTATTATTAAGAAAGTTGTTGAGCTAGTCACATTGAACCTTCTCTGGTTTCTTTTATGTTTTGTATATATATGATGACCTTATATCTCTTGTTTATATTGTAGCTCTGAAGATCTCTTAAATAGACGAAAACGTTCAGCCCCAAGTTTTCATTTTCCTAGTGGTTACTTGCACACACACACACACACACACACACACACACACACACACACACACACACACACACACACACACACACACACACACACACACACACACACACACACACACACACACACACATACACACACACACACACATATATATATATATATATATATATATATATATATATATATATATATATATATATATATATATATTTATATATGCAAAATAACCACAGGAGAAAGGAAACTTGTAGACAGTAAGTAATTTCGTATATTACATCTTCAGACTAAATGACAGAGATACAGAGTAGGGTTTAGATATAAGTATCAGGTGGCAACCATAGGGGGGGAAGGGGGGAGACAATACAATGTGAGGAGGGGGGATGACCTTACACCTATCGACCTGACCAACACATAAGGGTCAATCTGGCGGAAAGATCTCGGTGACCATTTGGGTTATCAATTTATCACATTTAAAATGACCGTAGCTTAAGTTTATATTTTTGTCAAACGTGCCTGATATTAAGCAAGATTCTATTATATTTCTTTCTTGCAAGCTTTTTCCTTTAGTTAAAATTGTTGCCTTAGACCAATCAATATGATGGTTGTTTAATGATTTATGTTGGAATAACGCATTGTTTTCCTGGGCAGATATCACACTATATTTATGTTGGGAAATCCTTGTTTCCAAGTTTTTCCCAGTTTGTCCAATATAAAATTCATTACAATCTTGGCAAGGAATTTTATAGACCACACCGTTGTTGTTAGGAGAGCTGTTCTTAATTAAATTTTTCTTAATGGTGTGGTCATATTTAAAGGCTACTTTGATATCCAATTTTTTGAGTAGGTTAACAATACTAAGAAAATTTTCATGAAAAGGAAGGACAAGTGTATTTAGTTGTTTATGGTTTCCTAGTTCTTGATTGCAAGCTTTGTGAAAGCGTTTCTTGGCGGTGTTGTGACATTGAATAAGAATATGAATAGGATATTTTAACTTTTCCCCAATATTCCGGATAGTTCTAAACTCATCATCAATAAATTCAGGATCTGAAATCCTGTAAGCTCTCAAGTACATGGAAATATAAACTGATCTTTTTACATTGATGTGGTGATTGGAATAAAAATTAACATAGGAAAGAATATTGGTAGGTTTTCTATAGACCTTAGTTTTCAGAGTACCATTATCTCTAATTATTTCAACATCTAAAAAGGGCAAACTGTTGTTATTTTCTATCTCAACAGTGAAGTTAATGGAGGGTACCAGTGAATTTAGATTAACAAGGAAATCATCAATGGAATGGTTATTAGGCCAGAAACACAAAACATCGTCTACATGTCTGAACCAAATAACTTTTTCATCTTTAATAGTTGGTAATAAATATTTTTCAAAATATTCCATGTAGATGTTAGCTAAAACCGATGAAAGAGGATTTCCCATAGCCATCCCGAA
>NC_134817.1:40114149-40159149 GCF_046742065.1 Oratosquilla oratoria | reverse complement strand
GATGGCTGACTCTCCCGAGGGAAAACAAGCCATCCCCCAAAAAACGATCTTTTGCAAAAGGACCAATGGCCTACCCAGGAGGAGGTTTGTGGCCTTGTGCCAATTCATCGGATGCCTTTTCAACGAAGGCAAATTACCTCCAGAGCGCATCGCCTCTTGCGCTATGATTCTCCTCAAAAGGAAGGAGGAGACGGCTTTGGAAGCCGTCAGTGCCCTATTGACCATGTGTGGGGAGAGGCTAGATGACATAGCCAAGAGATCTACAGCGGGAATCAAAACAATGTCCGACGTCTACTCAGCCGTTGCGATGCTACTAGAGGACGAGAGAGTAGCAACAACCCACAAGGGCATGCTCCAGAACCTCTTGGAGCGACGAGCCCATCAATGGAGGCCAAAGGTCGAGGCCAAGGGAAATCACGGTAAACAGGGTCTATTTCTAGATAGGTCGAAACCAGAGGTCGACAATCAAATGCCTAAGAGTTGGAGGCAAAAAATTGACATAAGGGAAATAAGAATCAATAAAATAAGTAATGGTATACTGTCATGGAGGAGAGAGACTTCAAACGGGCCCACAGTCATTGATATAAGGAAAGATAAAGAAAGAGATTCCAGTATGAATAAGGATGGTACAGAGAAAGTGGACAAGCAGCTGAAAGATTTTAACACGGAATCCACTGCCAAGGGCCATCTAAATGCCTTTTTGAACAAAATATCGCACCAGAGTTTTGGGACAGTGTCTGGACAAATTCTTAGCTTCCTGTCAGACCATCCGGAGGAATTGGAAAGTTCAGCCGAGCTAGTCGTTGAATTTGCCAGCCTTCAGTCGTCTCATGCCGACTTCTACGCTCAGCTCTGCCAACTGGTCCGGCAGAAGCTCGACGACTCTCTTGCTGAAGACTTCCTAAACAAAATAAAGGCGTCATGTAAAGAACAGCTAGCAAGGAACCTTGATCAGGATGAATCCAAAGAGGGTATGTCCTCTGAATTTTCTCAAATGCTGATAAGGAAGAGGTACGTAGGGCTGTATAAATTTATGGGCTGCTTATACAATCAGGGAATGCTCCCCTCAGTTTTTATTGTCACATGCGCAAAGTACCTTCTCATGGGAGAAGAAGAGTCATCTCTCGAGGCGGTCTGTACTCTACTATTGACCGGTGGCAGGAGACTGGACCAGTCAGTCCGATCCGCCCCAGGAGTCGCCATGATCATCAATTCTCTGTACCTGAATATGGAAGAAATCGTAAAGGAAGGACCTCCTTCGCCTCGGCACAAGTTCCAACTCCTCGATCTACTCGAGCTAAGAGAACGGGACTGGATGCCTAAACGTACAATATAAAGGCCTTCAAATAAGAGAAGATCTTGAGGAGAATTAAAATGACAAAATAATCAAAACCAAAGCATGCAGTGAGCTCCGACCAAAAAGGCGATCAGTCAGTCTTAAAGGAAGAAAATAGGTTGAAAAGTAGTTATCAGGAATTGACAAGGATGGAATACTACGAAGAAGAGGAGGTTCATGGGGCGATCCCCAATAGGTCTGGCATCAGAGAATCTTGACGGTTCGCATTGAAGGAACTCCACATGACTCGTCTGAATGAAACCGCCCGGCGGAAGCCAGAGAAGTGTATCCAAGGTCTAATTTTACGGGTTAATTAAGATTTCAAACCAAGAAGCCTGGAGGAGGGCCATCCCTCAGCTGAATAAAACTGCCTGACAGGCTTTAGGGAAGAAGTCTAAGAAGACAGGGGGAAGTGAGCGATTGAATGTTACCCTTTCTCTGACCAAAAGTCTTCTGGCTGCAGTCAGAGCGTATCATGAGAACTGCATTTGATACACACACACACACACACACACACACACACACACACACACACACACACACACACACACACACACACACACACACACACACACACACACACACACACACACACACACACACACACACACACACATACACGCACACACACACACACACACACACACACACACACACACACACACACACACACACACACACACACACACACACACACACACACACACACACACACACACACACACACACACAAACACACGCACACACGCACACACACACACACACACACACACACACACACACACACACACACACACACACACACACACACACACACACACACACACACATATTACCCTCTTAAGACCAAAATTTCAGTCTTTTCTTCAATGTTAAGAGCATTTAGAGTTTGCTGCCTTGAATTTTTAGATAATCAAATAGAAAATATTTATGACATTGGAAATAAATTAAAATATCCCAAATATGTTATTGATAATGCATAACTAATAGGCAAGAAATCTTTTTATGGCTTAACCTATAGACAACGATTCAGCAATAAAAACACTTTCTCTCCCATTGCATGAGAATTTGAACAGTCTTTCTAATATTTTTAGCATCTTTGGAATACAAGTTGTCTTTAAAAATAGCAACACTGTAAAAAGCCTAGTGATAAAAGGTTCCCCTAAAGTCTGAGAAGGGTCCGTTTATAGCACCCCATGTAAAGAATGTAATTTTAGATATATAGGTCAAACTGGTAAAGATTTGAAATTTGGGATAAGCAAACATAAGTATAGCGTCAGAACAGGGAAATATCAAATGGATTATTTGTACATATGAGAGATTTTAATCATTGCATTGTATGGAATAAAGCTGAAAAAATTGTCTCACATAAGAAAATTATGTAGAGGAATATTATTGAATCATGCTGTATTAAGAGTACCTTTGTGAACTACATGAATATGAGTTTGGGATTATACAAATTGGATTATTTTATTATTAAGAAAGTTGTCGACTTGTAACCTGACAACCTATGTTGAGCTAGTCACAGTGGACCTTTTCTAGTTTCCTTAATGTTTTGTATATATATGATGTCCTTATATCTCTTGTTAAAAAAATATAGGGGTGGAATAGTCTGTGTGACAAGACGCTCACAGGACGATTTATCATGGTCTCGCCTCAGAGAGACTTGCCGGAACGGCTTTCAGAGGATAGATCTCCAATGAAGGAACTTCACAAGACTATCAAAAAGGATGATCATGCCCAAACAACCTACGTTCTCGAAGCCCTGCACAGGATGGATGACCTGAGTAGCATCCGATAGTCAAGGAATGCCCCAAACTGCGGTAGATTGAAACGGGCGCATTGATTAGGAATTAGAGACCAGACACTCTTAGGAAAGACCTCCCATCCTCCAGAGCTCAGAGGTCATTTGCGGACTTCCTTCCTTTTGCTTTGATAAGTGTGCGAGCGTTCAAATTATCCTGAAGATATCTTCATTCTCATCAAACTTAAACGAATAAAGGAAGTTCGATCTTCTATAGCGCACCTCAATAAGATTCGTAAGACCAGAGGAGAAACACAACCCCAACCCGGTATTGTCAAATTGGAGAAAGTTCCACCAGTGGCACTAAAGACAGGAGCATAATATGGTTCATTGTCCGAGAAGTTCAGCTAAAAGACCGAAAGTCGTAGCTCGGACAAAGATTAAAAACATAAAGCCAAATTCAGTAAACAAAATCAAAGAAGTTAACAATAGACATAAGTACGCAGAAATCATATTCACGAAACTATTCCATCGAAACAAATACTCTTTCTAAGCGGACTTGGAGGAGTAACAGATGTAATATTTAGTGCATCACGAAACACGACATCCAACAAAGCTGACCAAAACTTAAACTGACAAAAGGGTACTGACAAAATGTCGGAAGCGCTTTTGAATGAACTCCACAAATACAATTCACAGGGAGAACTGCCCCTCAGCTGAATAAAAATCGCCTGGTATTAATGCCAAGGCAAATTCTGTGAAGGTCGTCGGAGAGTGGCTTGGACCTTCATTCCAAGAGCCATTCATTGAATTAATAGAATCACTTGGCCGTCATCCAGGGAGTAGAATGAACAGCCTGCCTTGGCACTTGTCCATCCCGACCGCATTTCCCAACATTTATATCCACTTTCTTTAATTTTATTCTAATACAGTTAATTGTATCTGTCTACCCATATCCTACTTATTTACTTATTTATTCACTTCAACTGACAGGGGAACTATTTAGGACAATTCCTTTTCCATTCTCTTTCCAGTCTTTTCCCGACTTCAAAATTCACAAAAAGTAAATAAACAAACAAATAAATAAATAGATAAATAAATAAATAAACAAATAAATAAATAAAAATAAAAGATGCAGAGGAGAGTTGTCCGTATAATCACCGTAGAGCTTACTTCCCGGAGATGATTCCAGATCCAATGAAGAAGAGAGAGTACGTGTTTGCGATTGAATGACTGATGTAAGAGGCTGGTATAAAAAAGGAAGGAAGTGGAGTAAAAGACGGGTGTCACATTTTATAGGTTAGGACGTTAGGTGTTTATGAAACATATGTATAAAAATAATATAGCGCGTGAGGTGTTTATGAAACATATGTATAAAAATAATATAGCGCGTGAGCAGGTTGCTTAAGTCCGCTCACCGCCTTGTTGATAAACAATGGCCGGGGGCTCGAGTAAATTGCTGACATGGTATTCCTTGTAACATAAGTGAGATATGCAGAGACTCGAGATTATTCAAATAAACAATATTGCTATATACACTTGTAATAAGGAATCGGATTGGTGAAAGGGTGAAGGAGAAGAAAATTAAATTGGTTCACGATTGTAAGATCACGCCCTTTGAGGAGGACCTTAAATATAAAGTTAAAGATCATTGGACTGAAGAAATCACTACGTCACTGCAAAGCTCACATAGAATCTTACAGACGTGCTCTCAGGGGGGATTCCTTTGGATCATACTGTTTAAGAATTAACTGAAGAAAGAATAAGAAAATAGAAATTTAATTCTCCTGGACAGAAGATTATAAATAAGAGGAAGAGAGTTGATATAGCCATAAGTGAGGATCACAAGGACGACATGAGTCGACAGGAGTAAAAGTGGGATGTGAGGAAACAGTGCAGAAAGTGACGAAAGTGGCGAAAGTTGGTGGTAGCCTGGCACGAAATAACCTTCTCCGAAGAATAGCACACACAACTTAAAGTACGCAGTTAACAATACCATTTATTCATTGTTTTTAAAGAAGCCTAGGAAAGCCTCCATCCGTCTTTTAATGTGAAATATATTGCAAGAGTTCGGAATACCAAGTAAACTAATCGAGATGACCCAGATATGCATACATGACTCAGCTGTTAGCGTCTTGGGTTCGTGATTAAGCACGCACAAGTCAGGGTTCGAATCCCTTGGCAGAACTTCTAAAGATTTAATTTGTCTTAAACATACGTAACTTGTCGGAGGGCTTGCCTAAATGGGGGAGTCGATGAAATTTATACTACGTCTGCTGTAGCTATGTAGAGTGTGCTCGGGGACTTGTACATTCCTTTTGTAGCATCGTACATGGCTCAGTTGCTTGTTAGTTCTGCTGCTACTTGTATTAACACTTTCAGAAATTCCTCAGTCACTTACAATTTTCTTCACTTTCTTTTATCCTCTTATAATTGTACGCCAATCATCTGTAGGCCCCATGCCTCTTTCATCCTACTTGGTCAAGTGCCACGTAGTATCAGTATGGGGTCAATTAAACCTAAATTTTCTTCTTCATTTCTTCCGAATGATATTACATTTCTACAATATAGTTTGATTAAGTAAACCAGAGGACTCCCCCTTTATTTATTTATTTATTTTTTTTAAATTTTGAAGATGCACCCGATTCTCTCGGAGTTATGAGACATATTGTTTGACCTGTCCCACCGCCTGTCCCCCACCTTATATATATATATATATATATATATGTATACATATATTTATATATATATATATATGTATATATATATGTATATATATACATATATATATATATTTATATATATGTGTGTGTGTATGTATATATGTGTATGTGTATATGTATATATATTGTATATATATATATATACTGTATATATATATATATATATGTATATATATATATATATATATAATGCAGTAATTCACAAGGCACACGTGAAAATAATATGTAAAAAAAAAACAAAAAAACACTGGGGAATAAGAGGCTTAGTCCAAACGTTTTCGTCTATTTAAGACATTAATGTCTTAAATAGACGAAAACGTTTGGACTAAGCTTCTTATTTCCCAGTGTTTTTTTCTTCATATATATATATATATATATATATATATATATATATGCATGTATGCATACATATGTATACATAAAATATATATATCATTTATATATATATATATATATATATATATATATATATATATATATATATATATATATATGCAAGTAACCACTAAGAAAATGAAAACTTGGGGCTGAACGTTTTCGTCCATTTAAGAAATCTTCAGAGTTACAATATAAACAAGAGATATAAGGACATCATATATATACAAAGCATAAAAGAAACTAGAAAAGGTCCACTATGATAGCTCAACACAGGCTGTCAGGTTACAAGTCGACAACTTTCTTAATAATAAGATTATCCAATTTGTATAATCCCAAACTCATATTCATGTAGTTCTCAAAGGTACTCTTAATATAGGATGATTCAATAATATTCCTCTAGATAATTTTTTTATGTAAGACAATTTTTTTCAGCTTTATTCCATACAATCTTCTTTCTTCTTTCTTTTCCTGTTGACGTTTCCCATTTTCATATGGGGTCGCCGTTCCTCGCTAGTCGTTTCCACCTGTTTCGGTCCATCACCCGCTCCTCCTCCAGATGTTTCTCCTTAAGGTCCTCTCTCAGTCTGTCCTTCCAACGTAGCTTGGGTCTCCCTCGCCTGCATCTCCCCTGTACCTCCATCTCCATCACTCTTCTCCCCATGTAGTCTTCATCTCTTCTCTTCACATGGCCGAACCAATGTAATCTCCTTTCCTGCGCTTTCGCCGACGCCTCTACTACTTTCACAGTCCCGCGAATCCTATCATTCTTTATCCTATCCAACCTCGTCACCCCACACATCCACGTCAACATCCTCATTTCTGCGACGTCCAGCTTCCTTTCTTGTACCTTTTTCAGTGCCCATGCCTCCGCTCCGTACAACAACGCTGGTCTCACTACTGTCTTGTACACCTTTCCTTTTACTCTGGCACTTATCTTTTCGTCATATAGCACACCTGATACTCTCCGCCAATTGTTCCACGCCAACTTGATCCTGTAGTCAACCTCCTTTTCTAGATCTCCTTCCCTCGCTACATAAGATCAGATGTATTTGAAGGCCTCCACCTTCGGCAGTTTGTGGTCGTGCATGAAAAGGAGGTCGCCTTCCTGAGTCACATTGCACTCCAGGTACTCCGTCTTCTGTCTGCTCACCTTCAGCCCATAGTCCTCTAATAAGCCCCTCCACAGCTCCAACCGCTCCTGTAGTTCTTCGCGACTCTCTGATACCAACACTATATCATCTGCAAAGAGCATACTCCATGGTGTCTCCTTTGTCACCTCCTCCACCAACACATCAATGAAAAGGTTAAACAAATAGGGGCTAAGAGCTGACCCCTGGTGAAGCCCAGCTCCCACTGAGAAAGCCTCTGTGGTACCAGCTGCACTTCTCATTCTTGTCCTGGCATCCCTGTACATGTCTTGAGTCATCCTGACATACTTCTCTTTCACTCCCTTCGACCTCATACTCCGCCACACCTCACTTCTCGGAACTTGATCTTAAGCTTTTTCCAAGTCAATAAATGTCAAGTACAGTCCTATTTGCTTTCCTATGTGTTTTCCCATCTCCTGTCTCAACGCGAATATTGCATCCATTGTTCCTCGGCATTTCATGAACCCAAACTGCTCACTACAAACCTAGGTCTCCGCCCTCAACCTTTTATCCATCACTCTTTCTAACAGTTTCGTGGTGTGTGACGTTAACTCTGGATGTCTCCTTTCCCTTGAAAATCGGGATCATTATACTGTCCCTCCAATCACTCGGAATTGTCTCTTTTTCCATCACCAAATTCAGAAATTCCGTCAACAGTTTTATGCCTTCTTCGTCCAAGCTCTTCCATACCTCGACTGGTATCTGGTCTGACCCCACCCCTTTCCATTTTTTTTTTCAACGCCTCTCTTACTTCCGCCTCTCTTATCGGGTCTACCTCTCCCTCCATTCCCACTCCTATACAATGCAATGATTAAAATCTCTCATATGTACAAATAACCCATTTGATATTTCCCTGTTCTGACGCTATACTTATGCTTGATTATCCCAAATTTCAAATCTTTACCAGTGTGACCTATATATCTAAAATTACATTCTTTACATGGGATGCTATAAACGCACCTTTCTCAGACTTTAGGGGAATCTTTCATCACTAGCCTTTTACAATGTTGTTATTTTCAAAGACAACTTGTATTCCAAAGGTGCTAAAAATATGAGAAAGTCTGTTCAAATTCTCATGGAATGGAAGACAAAGTGTTTTTATTACTGAATCGTTGTCTATAGGTTAAGCCATAAGAAGATTTCTTGGCTGTCAGCTATGCATTATCAATTACATATATGGGATATTTGAATTCATTTCCAATGTCATAATTTTTTCTATTTGATTATCTAAAAATTCAAGGCAGCAAACTCTAAATGCTCTTAAACACATTGAAGAAAAAACTGAAATTTTGGTCTTAAGAGGTAATGTGTGTGTGTGTGTGTGTGTGTGTGTGTGTGTGTGTGTGTGTGTGTGTGTATCAAATGCAGTTCTCATGATACGCTCTGAGAGCAGCCAGAAGACTTTGGTCAGAGAAAGGGGAACCTTCAATCGCTCACTTCCTACCCCCTGTCTTCTTAGACTTCTTCCCTAAAGCCTGTCAGGCAGTTTTATTCAGCTGAGGGATGGCCCTCCTCCAGTCGTCTTGGTTTGAAATTTTGATTAACCCGTAAAATTGGACCTTGGATACACTTCTCTGGCTTCCGCCGGGCGGTTTCATTCATACGAGTCATGTGGAGTTCCTTCAATGCGAACCGTCAGGATTCTCTGATTCGAGACCTATTGGGGATCACCCCATGAACCTCCTCTTCTTCGTAGTATTCCATCCTTGTCAATTCCTGATAACTACTTTTCATCCAATTTCCTTCCTTTAAGACTGACTGATCGCCTTTTTGGTCGGAGCTCACTGCATGCTTTGGTTTTGATCATTTTCTCATTTTAATTCTCCTCAAGACCTTCTCTTATTTGAAGTCCTTCATATTGTACGTTTAGGCATCCAGTCCCGTTCTCTCAGCTCGAGTAGATCGAGGAGTTGGAACTTGTGCCGAGGCGAAGGAGGTCCTTCCTTTACGATTTCTTCCATATTCAGGTACAGAGAATCGATGATCATGGCGACTCCTGGGGCAGATCGGACTGACTGGTCCAGTCTCCTGCCACCGGTCAATAGTAGAGTACAGACCGCCTCGAGAGATATCTCATCTTCTCCCATGAGAAGGTACTTTGCACATGTGACAATAAGAAGTGAGGGGAGCATTCCCTCATTATATAAGCATCCCATAAATTTACACAGCCCTAGGTACTTCTTCCTTATCAGTATTTGAGAAAATTCAGAGGTCATACCCTCTTTGGATTCATCCTGATCAAGGTTCCTTACTAGCTGTTCTTTACATGACGCCTTTATTTTGTTTAGGAAGTCTTCAGCAAGAGAGCCGTCGAGCTTCTGCCGGACCAGTCGACAGAGCTGAGCGTAGCTGTGGGCATGGGACCGCTGAAGGCTGGCGATTTCAATGACCAGCTTGGCTGCTGCTTCCAATTGCTCTGAGTGATCTGATAGCAAGTCAGATATTTGCCCAGACAATCCCTCTAAAGTCTGAGGCGATACTTTGTTCAAAAGGGCGTTTAGACGGCCCTTGGCAGTGGACTATTCGAAGAGATTTTGTTGCCCCTTGTGCTCTCTCTAGTCATCATCGTTTTCCATATCAACGGCTCTTTCTTTAGCCTTTATATTATCCTTTGCCTGAGCGTTCGTAACCCCTTTTATAATCTCTCTCCTCCAGGACAATACATCCCTATTTCTATTATTATCGTTTATTACCTCCTTACCAGCCCTTTGCCTCCAGTTCATTGGCGTAGAGCTGTCGACCGATGGTTTAGATTGATTGAGAACTTGGCCCTCTTTTATGTGATTTCCTTTAGCCTCGACCTTTGTCTTCCATTGTCGAGTACGTCTCTCCAGGAGGCTCTGGAACATGCTAATGTGTGACGTCGAGACCTCCTCATCTTCCAGAAGCCTCTTAATAGACGAGTAGATAATAGACATCGCCTTGATGCCTGCGGGGGACCTCTTGGCTATTTCGTCCAGCCTCTCCCCACAGGTGGTCAACAGGGCGTTTACGGCTTCCAAAGCCGTTTCCTCTTTCTTGTTGAGCAAGACCACAGCACAGGAGGCGATGCGCTCAGGAGGTAGTTTACCTGTGTTGAAGAGGCATCCTATAAACTGGCATAGGGATACAAACCTCCTCTTTGATATGCCATTTGTCCTATTGTAATGGATCGATTTTATAGGTATGGCTTCTGTGGGTGAGCTAGCCATCGTTTGGGAGCATGGGGATGGAGGACTTCTTTGATAGTCTTCAAAACGCCTCTAGCAGCCGATTCTTATACGGCGCTCGAAGGCCTCGGCCGAGGGCTATTGAAGCCTCTGACGCACCAAGTCGCATAACTTTGCATAACACCCTAAGTTGAGTGGCTGTAGGGTAGCGAATTCGACCACGAGCTCAGCCGATGCCTCAAGGTCTTCGGGGTTTTCCTTAAGAAAGACACATATTTCTTCCGAAATCTTGTAGAACTTTCTTGGTGATAGCTCATTCAAGAGTGATTTAAGTTGCCGGAGGTCCTGTTGTTCTCTCTAACACGAAGTTCCAATTGGTGGAGTAGCTGGGGAGGCGGCGATGGCCACGCTGTCGGATGGTGTTTCTTGCTCCTTGGAATCTCTGTGGATCTACTGAGGTTCTGTACTCTCTTCCTTTGGCTTCCTTGGTCCAATCTCTTTCAATGAGGCTTTTTCTTCACTTTTTACTTTTAGACCCTTACGGTTCTTCTTTTTTCTTTTCTTATTTTCGTCCTTTTCTTGGACTTTTTCGGCAGTTTCTACCTTGTAGTAAACGCCCTTCATAGCTGCTCTATATTGAAGTTCAAGCTCTCTTTCAGGGTCGAGCTAAATCATTCGGACCCTTCTTTGCCTCGGCATTTTGCCCTCTTCTTTGGGTTCCATGGTTTTACTGTTTACCTTCTTAATTTTCCCCTGAGGCTCCTCCTCTCTAGGTTCCTCTTGAGGGTTGCGGGTCATTGGTATATTTCTGAGGCTCAATTGACTCTTGACTTGGTCTTTGTCCCGAGGAGTCTTGTCTTTGTTTTGCAGTCTTCAGGTTGTATTCGGGAACGAGTCTTTCGGAGGGGAAGCCTGAGGAGATGACGTCACTTGGTACAAAGGGGGAAGGTCGAGGGATTCCTGTTGACAACTGTGCCTCCACCTGCTCGCCCCGAGAGCTCCCCGGAAGCCAGACCTCCTCGTGTCCAGATGGGAACAGAATCGAAGCGCGCCATTTCGCGCTTTTGTTTCTTTCATGCAATGTTGTGCTTATCTTTTCATTGATTTACTTATCTATTCATTCATCTACTTATTTATTCATTTATGTACTTATTTATGAATCTATTAATTTACATGTCAATTTATTTACTTATGTTTATCTATTTACTTATTTATTCATCTATCTATTAATTTACTTTTCTATTTATTTACTTATTCATTTATTTATTCATCTATCAATTAACCTATCAATTTATTTCCTTTTTTATCTTATTTTATTTTATTTTATTGATTGATGTTTTCAACAGTCTCTACCGGACTCCACGGTATTGAAGAGGTTGAATCGAGATCACACGCGCAGTTAGCAGCAACAGGTTTCTTTCCAGATCCTCAGTAGCGAGGGACCTCCTGTGCACGACAGAAGCTGAAGTCATTCCATTGATGCTCACTGTGTGTTTTCGCCGCCAGCGATCGTCATCATCATCACTACCACCACCATCAGCAGCAGCAGCAGCAGCAGCAGCAGCAGCAGCAGCAGCAGCAGCAGCAGCAGCAGCAGCAGCAGCAGCAGCAGCAGCAGCAGCAGCAGGAGCAGCAGGAGCAGCAGCAGCAGCAGCAGCAGCAGCAGCAGCAGCAGCAGCAGCAGCAGCAGCAGCAGCAGCAGCAGCAGCAGCAGCAGCAGCAGCAGCAGCAGCAGCGTCGTCGTCATATTCATCATCACTACCACCACCATCATCATTACTACCATCGCTATCATTACTACCACCATCATCATCACTACCACCATCATCATCACTATCATCATCATCATCATCATCATCATCATCATCATCATCATCATCATCATCATCATCATCATCATCATCATCATCATCATCATCATCATCACTACCACAACCATCATCATCATCATCATCATCATCATCATCATCATCATCATCATCATCATCATCATCATCATCATCACTACCACAACCATCATCATCATCATCATCACCATTATTACTACCACCATCATCATCATCACTAACAACACCATCATCATCATCACTACCAGTACCATCATCATCACTACCTGTACCATCATCATCATCTCTACCACCACCATCATCATCACTACCACCATCATCATCGCTACAACTACCATCATCATCACTACCACCATCAACATCACTACCATCATCATCATCATCACTACTACCTCATCATCACTACCACGACCATCATCATCATCACCATCGCCACCACGACCATCATCACTACAACCACCACCATCAACATCATCATCATCATTACAACCACCACGACCATCATCACCGTCATCATCATCATCATCATCATTGTCACCGTCTTTGCTGTCGCTTCAGTTAACGCTTTCCTCCTGTCTTCTCTCTTCCTCCTCTCCTGTCGTCGTTTGTAGTTTGAGTTGAGCATGATTGAATAAACACAGAAAGTTTGAACAACTGCAATCCAGTAGAAAGGAAGTAGAAAAAAAATCCCCCAATACATGCGCCCAGCTTACTAAAATGAAGATTCAGGTATTAAGCAATTTAAGAAAACATTGAGAGCAATTCTGTTTGAGAGGAGCTACATGCAAGTTTCTGCTCCAGTCTCTTCCCCAGAAACCTTTTCTTCTTTGGTGTATAGTCGCCTGAACTTGTAACTGGCTACAGCTGAGTCGCCTTTTCGCCATAAACGAGGTCATTGACGCCTGCGGTGGTTGGACTAGCTGTCGAGGTCATCTATACGTAATGCAGAATTACAATCCAACTTGTCTAATGTGTGAAGATGCATATCAAATATTACCTCAACAATAACTATGATGTAAAATTATACATAAAATGCATCAAGTTGAATTGTTCACCATATTCAAAATAAAGATCGGTAAGGAAACTGAGCGATGAAATTAATACAAATAAACTTCTTAACATAGAATAAAAAATATTACCTTTGCAAGTTCGACGTGTTCATGTTATAAAAAACACGGCTACGAAAACTAAACATTGAACAACATCTAAGTGAACAGAGCTAACTGTATTATTGCTGATACTCATAACTAATACATCTGTATAGTATGGATGTCATAACCTCATTTCTGAAAAGTGACCTCGCCAAGCCTAAGCAACGTCTACAGTACCGGGGGAAGGAGTGGAAGGGAGAAACTTGGCGGAGTTGAGGGGTACAAAGACAAAGGGAGAGATAATTTTATATCTGGGGGAAGGAGAAAGATAAGGCGGGGGCGGGGGAAGAGGGAGAGAGAGAGAGAGAGAGGAGGTGATAAAGAGACATATAGCGGTGGGAGGGGTAAAGATAGAGAGAGATAGATATATGGCAGATGGAGGACAAAGAGAGAGGAGATAGAGAAAAAGAGATATATGGCAGGGTGGAGGGATAGAAAGAGAGAGACGAGATGTGACGAGCAGAAGAAGAGAGATGGAGAGGGAAGAGGGAGAAAAAGAGATAGACAGATAGATAGATAGAGAGGCAGAGAGAGGGGGGACAAATAGAGCGAGAGAGAAAGAGGGAGAGGGATGGTGAGGGAGTGATGGAGAGATATATGGTGGAGGTTTCGTATATATATATATATATATATATATATATATATATATATATATATATATATATATATATATATATATATATATATATATACGTGTCTGTGTATGTGGGTGTTGACTGTTATATATTTATACATATGTATATGCAGAAGAAATCACTTGAACGCGTGATACTAGTATGCAGACAAACCACTGGGAAAATGAAAGAGATGAGACCGAGCGCTTTAGTCTATTCAGACATTTTCACCTTGAAAATGTCTGAATAGACGAAAGCGCTCGGTCTCATCTCTTTCAATTTCCCAGTGGTTTGTCTGCACATATATATATGTATATATATATATACATATATACATATATACATATATATATATATATATATATATATATATATGTATATATATACATATATTTTGGAAGGAGGCCATTTTGAATACAGGCTTTGTTGAAGTCTACAGCAGTAGTAGCATTGTTCAACTTGTAAGTAGTACTCTCGATATTTCGAATGAGAGAGCGGAGGTTGGAGGTCAGGGTATTGATAGAATCTCCAAGGTACATGGTGTTTACTCTAGACGTCTTTCGACCCAATCAGAGGTCATCTTCAGGAGTTACAATATACACTGTGAAAACAGGAATGACATACGGTGTGTGGCGGGGGAGATTTTGTACCCGCGAAGAAACACTGGGACAGGAAGTCATACGAGGTGTGGCGGGGGAGATGTCGTGTGGCGGGGGAGATGTCGTGTCCACATAGCTACCCACGGAGTGCCGACGGGTTCCCTGTAGGTTGCTGGTTGGGATTCCTCATTGATGGGAGTGAAACTTCAGGCTGTAGCTGGATATTGATGGAGGGTTGAACCAGACGAATAAAAATTGATTCAGCCATCCTTAATCTCCTTCTGTCTTGTTCACGATACAGTATTGTTGTTTGTGTTTCTAGTTGTTGCCTGGTGAGGGAGTGTCCATGTGTATTACTAGTGTGACGGAGTATTGCCCCATCCTGTAAATGTGCCGTCATCCTTTTTGACAAGGTGGTAGTGGTAGAACCTATATACCGTGAATTGAGGCGACTGCAGTCACCAAAGTTGCAATGGAATTGGTATATAAGATTCACCTCTTGTAAAGGCCTTGTCTGTGGGAGGCAACTATTTTTCATGATGAGGCTTGATGTTCTTTTTGTTTTGTAAAAAATGATGAGCTTCAGGATGGCATGGGGGTCTGTAGGGATGACATGTGTGCTGATGATCTTTCTTAAAGCCTTTTCGTCTTCTTTATATGCGGAAGACATGAAGTTTTTATAGAAGAGGGAAATATGAGAAGGTTTTTCTGTTGCAGAGGGGGCTTGTGTCACGAAACTATCTAGATGTCGCTTTATTGTCTCATCAACCAATTGTTTTGAGTAACCATTATTGGCAAGGAGTTGTGAGACTCTCTGCAATTCAGCATGGGTGGAAGTCCAAGTAGAAGAATGTGTGAGGGCTCTTTTAACAAAGGAATTTATCACACTCCTGCGGTATTTCTCTGGGCACTCGCTAGCACCGTTGAGACAAAAGCCCAGGTTTGTAGCCTTCACATATACTTCGGTGGAGAAAGAGTGAGGGCCTCGGTGAACTAAAACGTCCAAAAAGGGGAGTTTATAATTGGCTTCGAGTTCATGGGTGAAGTCAAGGGAGGAATGACGTTTAACGGTGCTCACGATTTGTAAGATACTGTTCTCATTTTCTGCACTAATGAAAACATCGTCTACGTACCTTACATATACAGATGGTAGAAGTTCGGGGTGATGCAGAAAAATTCTCCTTTCTATGGTGCCCATATAAAAATTAGCGAAGAGGACGCCTAAGGGGGACCCCATGGCAACACCATCAATTTGGACATACATATTACCATCAGGTCCATAAAACGGGGCTTCTTTGGTACACGCGCGAAGGAGACAGCGTAGTGTGTTTTCAGGTATCGCCAAGGGGGTGTCTCATGCTTCTCTGTCGTGGTAGATCCTACTACAAATCATGTCAATAGTTTCATCCACGGGGACGTGGGTGAAGAGACTGACCACGTCCATAGAACATCTCCCCCGCCACACGACATCTCCCCCGCCACACCTCGTATGACTTCCTGTCCCAGTGTTTCTTCGCGGGTACAAAATCTCCCCCGCCACACCTCGTATGTCATTCCTGTTTTCACAGTGTATATTGTAACTCCTGAAGATGACCTCTGATTGGGTCGAAAGACGTCTAGAGTAAACACCATGTACCTTGGAGATTCTATCAATACCCTGACCTCCAACCTCCGCTCTCTCATTCGAAATATCGAGAGTACTACTTACAAGTTGAACAATGCTACTACTGCTGTAGACTTCAACATATATACATATATATATACATATATATATATATACATATATATATACATATATATATATACATATATATACATATATATATATATATATATATACTTCTCTCCCCCTCCATATTTCTTTTTCTCGCTCCCCCTTCCATATTTCTATATGCTTCTCTATCACTCCCCAGCATATATATATATATATATATATATATATATATATATATATATATATATATTTGTGTGTGTGTGTGTGTGTGTGTGTGTGTGTGTGTGTGTGTGTGTGTGTGTGTGTTCCCCCAGCCATCTCTCTCCTTCTTTCGCCCTCCGCCATATCTTTCTGTTGACGTAGATGTTATACAATGTTTAGTTTTCGTAACCGTGTTTTTATTCTATGTTAAGAAGTTTATTTGTATTCATTTCATCGCTCAGTTTCCTTACCGATCTTTATTTTGAATATGGTGAACAATTCAACTTGATGCATTTCATGTATAATTTTACATCACAGTTATTGTTGAGGTAATATTTGATATGCATCTTCATACATTAGACAAGTTGGATTGTAATTCTGCATTACGTATAGATAACCTCGACAGCGAGTCCAACCACCGCAGGCGTCAATGACCTCGTTTATGGCGAAAAGGCGACTCAGCTGTAGCCAGTTATAAGTTCAGGCGACTGTACATTAAAGAAGAAAAGGTTTCTGGGGAAGAGACTGAAGCAGAAACTTGCATGTAGCTTCTCTCAAACAGAAATGCTCTCAGTGTTTTCTTAAATTGCTTAATACCTGAATCTTTATTTTAGTAAGCTGGTTGTATGTCCTTGGGGATTTTTTTTCTACTTCCTTTCTACTGGATTGCAGTTGTTCAAACATTCTGTGTTTATTCAATCATGCTCAACTCAAATTAGAAACGATGACAGGAGAGGAGGAAGAGAGAAAACAGGAGGAAAGCGTTAACTGAAGCGACAGCAACGACGGTGACTATGATGATGATGATGATGACGGTGATGATGGTCGTGGTGGTAATGATGATGGTGGAGATGATGATGTTGATGGTGGTGGTAGTGATGATAATGGCCGTGGTGATGATGATGATGGTGGTAGTGACGATTATGTTGGTAGTGATGATGATGATTGTGGTAGTGATGATGATGGTGGTAGTGATGATGGTGGTGGTAGTGATGATGATGGTTGTAGTGATGATGATGGTGATGGTAGTGATGACGATGATGACGACGACGATGATGATGATGTGATGATGACGATGATGATGGTAGTGATGATGATGATGATGATGATGATGACAATGATGATGGTGGTGGTGGTAGTGATGATTATGACGATCGCTGGCGTCGAAAACACACAGTGAGCATCAATGGAATGACTTCAGCTTCTGTCGTGCACAGGAGGTCCCTCGCTACTGAGGATCTGGAAAGAAACCTGTTGCTGCTAACTGGGCGTGTGACCTCGAATCAACCTCTTCAATACCGTGGGGTCCGGTAGAGACTGTTGAAAAAATATCTATATACATAAAAAAATAAAGTTTTTCAGTTTTGAAAATTTCCTGACCCGGAAATGATTCATCACCGGAAACACTAACTCCCGGGGACACATCTGACTCAGACGCCTGTAAGCATTCATAGAGGGTAGACGTGTCTTTAAGCTACTCTCCGTGTGTTAATCTAATACGTTAATAATATTACCATGGAAAAAGAAAGTGGTGCTAACAAGAAAAAGAATCTTTACGGAATTCTGACAAAAGAATCTTTATGAAATATTAATGAGAAAATATTTACGAAATATTGCCAAGAGAATCTTTACCAAATGTTAACAAGAGAATCTTTACGAAATATTGCCAAGAGAATCTATATACATAAAAAAATAAAGTTTTTCAGTTTTGAAAATTTCCTGGCGTTTTTATGACCACCTTCCGAAATTTTATTGCCTTTATGATTGACCTAACGAGAAAGAGAAACAGAGAGAGAGACGAGGGGAGAATTTGACGACAACGTCAGTAGACTTTGACGACTCCTTTTGGAGACTGAAGACTCCTTCGGGAGATTTTGAAGACTCCTTCGTAAATCCCGTGGAATTTCCATTTATTCAAAGCTTAACGTGTGACGTCATGTCGCGTTGCTTTCTGAGCTCCTAACAGAACTTCACGAAAATAAGGAGATAAATAAATAAATACACAAATAAATAAACAGTATTCAAACGTCTATACAAGTTTAATCATAGGTTACATGAAGATAATCAAACGTCTATAAATGTTTATTGTGACATGACATAAACGATTCAAAAATCTTTATTGCCTTTATGATTGACCTAACGAAAAAGAGAAGGAGAGAGAGAGAGAGAGAGAGAGAGAGAGAGAGAGAAAGAGCGAGAGAATTTGACGACAACGTCGGGAGACTTTGACGACTCCTTTTGGAGACTGAAGGCTCCTTTAGGAGATTTTGAAGACTCCTTCGTAATGCTTCAAAGTTGAATAACCGTGGAATTTCCGCGGATCCTATGTGAAATAACATAAACGATTAAAAAAATGTATTGCCTTTATGATTGACCTAACGAGAAAGAAAGAAAGAGAGAGAGAGACACGACGGGAGAATTTGACGTCGGGAGACTTTGACGACTACTTCTGGAGACTGGAGACTCCTTCGGGAGATTTTGAAGACTCCTTTGTAATATGTTACGAAATAGCAAAAATTATATGTACTCTGATGAAGAGTACGATCTCATAATATATTTCGACGGAGAAATTAAAGAGGAAGAATCGGAAAAGTTTATGAAACATTATTTTGCAGGATACAAGAATTTTACTATGAGTGGGGGTAAAAGCCGTCTCGAGGAATACCAAAAATATTACATCGATCGGAAATACAATGATTATATAAAAAAATCGCAAACTCAAGGAAAAACAGTTTTTTTTAAAAGGGTTAGAGAAGCCCATACAGTCAGAAAAAAACGTTATTTTTGCCAGTATAACATAAGTTTTAGTTGTTCTCTAGCATATTCCCGCGTGACGTCACGTCGCACGGTCCTGAAAACATTTCATATAATCATACTAAAATGGGCATAATTCACCCATGACATTGGGTTATCTCAATGAAAAAATATTATAAAAACCTAATTTATGAAGAAGTTAAAGATTAAGCATGATTTTTGTCAGTCTATCATAATTTTTAGTTGTCTAACATATTCCCGTGTGACGTCATGTCGCGCGGTCGTGAAAACATTTCACGTTATTTTTGCCAGTATAACATAAGTTTTAGTTGTTCAAGGCCCAACCCGGAAATGAGTCATCACCGGAAACACTAACTCCCGGGGACACATCTGACATAGACGCCTGTAAGCATTCATAGAGGGTAGACGTGTCTTTAAGCTGCTCTCCGTGTGTTAATCTAATACGTTAATAATATTACCATGGAAAAAGAAAGTGGTGATAACAAGAAAAAGTGGCTACGCCATTTCTGGATGTGGGTAACCAAGGAAAAAGGTTTAGAAAAGAAAGATGTTAACAGTAACGTAAAGTTCCATAATAAGTTAAGGGGTGAGCACTCTACATTATTTCCTCACCTATACGCGCACGATAAAAAATATTGGTTAACACAAGATATAAAAGACTTTCACCGTAGACTTTTGTCCTTCAATAAACTGTTAAGAGAAAATAAAGACTATGATTACAGCGATGCGATGTTTGATACTATTCCATTGTTAGAAGAAGAAATTAAGGAAAGTGTATTTGAAGGTTTCCAGAAGCATTATTTTGCAGGCTACAAGAACTTCGTTAGTTATGGAGGTAAGAGTTGTCATAGAGCATATCAAATGCACTACCTAGAGAAGACTCATAAGAACTTTAAAGTTGCTGAAAAGAGGAACAAATACGCTATCAAGAAAGTACAAAAAGAATTAGATGCTAAAAAGAAGAAAGAAAAAGAGGAAGAAGAACATAGACAAAGAGAAGAACTAAAAAGAGAAAAAGAAATTGAAAGGGAAAGAGAGAAAGAGGAAATTAGAGTACGAAAAGAGGAAGAAAAAAATTAGAGGAGAAAAGGAAGGAAGAAGAAAGACTAAAGATACAGGAAGAAAAACAAACGAAAAGGGAAGAGAAAAAACTAAGTGCACAAAAGAAAGCTGAGAAGATAGAAAGAAATAAGAGGTGTAAAGAACTAATGAAACAAGAATCATCTTTTCTTAGGATACCCCTATCAGAGGAAGATCAAAGTATCCTAGATGAGTTAAGAGAAGAAAGAAGAAACGAAGTACAAAAGAATAAACTAAAACTAGAGGTGAGGGAGGAAGACTATATTAATCTCAAAGGTGGTATAGGAGAGGTATACACCATTAAGGTATCAGACATAGGAAATTTAGGGGACAAAAAGTGTAAGCAATGTGGAGCCATAAAATGGAAAAAAGAAAGTGATACCATATGTTGTAGGAGTGCACAAGTGCCCGTGATCAAGCCTTCAGAAATTCAAAGTGAGGAATTAAAATCACTCTATAACGGTACTTCACCTTTATCAGATAGGTTCCTAAAGAATATAATGGGCTTCAATATTGTCTTCAGTTTTAGTTCGTTCTCGACATCTAAAAAGTTAGAAAATGCAGCAGAGAAAGCTTTGACATACAAGATTAAAGGTACAATATATCATAGAACATCAAAAGTGAAGCCTGAAAGGTTGTTAAAATTGGAAACTGGAGGCATGTTCAGCGATCCCGTAGAGGAATTACTTTTTAACGGCAGGGACGCAAATGGTTCAAATAACAATAACAAAAGACCTTAAAGATTCAAAGATAACTTCATGGACATGTACTTTTATCACAGTCGAGATGAGCAATTAAAATTAAGGAATGAAAAAATGGTTAATCAGTTTACTTATGGCGATGGAAAAGGCGATGAGGAGAAAATGTACAGAGAAAATGAAGAAATTATTCGTATATTATTTGATTACTTAGTGAAGCATAACAAGAGCTTAAACAGGATATTAACTGAAATAGAAAATGCAAAAGAACTAATAAAGTTACATGTAGAGAAACATGAACAAATACCAGAGATGTCAATAGTGTTAAAATCAGTAGGAGATGCTGCACCCAAAGAACATAAAGGAGTTTATCACCTTCCAACAGCAGCTGTTACAGTTGGAGCCATAGTAGATCTTGATTCCTCTACTGACCCTTTACAGATAACAATTTCAAGCCCTAAGAAAGGCTCCAAGTACAATTTACAGTACGTATACCACAATAGTTTATACTACGATATTTTCCAGTACCCTATACTAATACCTAACGGAGATATGGGGTTCACTCATGTCCTTCAGAAGCAGAAAAAAAAAATGGAAGTGGAAAGTACACTAACTTAAGTCCTTCAGCATATTATTCTTCCCTGTTCATATCTTTTCCTTTCCAAATGCCGTACTTTGTTTCAGAGATTCGTGGTTGACAGTTACGTTAAAATCGAATCCAATAGGTTACACTATTTCGAAAGAAATCAACATGAGATAAGGAAAGAGAGATCTGATATCTTAAAGGGGGATAATCCATTAGAGGGTAGAGGGCAACGCATTTTATTACCAAGAACTTACATTGGAAGCCCGAGATACATGAAAGAAAGACAACAAGATGCATTAACCTTTGTTTCTAATTATGACTCCCCGGATTTTTTCATCACCTTTACTATGAACCCAAAATGGGAAGAACTAACTAAAGCTATAAGATTAACAGGCCCTGAGGTTGCATCCTCAAACCCCTGTGATAGGCCAGATTTAGTGAGTCGTATATTTAAGCTTAAGGTAGACAGCCTAATGAAAGAATTAACAAAGGATCACATTTTCGGGGAAGTAAAAGCTCATTTATACAGCATAGAGTGGCAGAAGAGAGGCTTACCCCATGTCCATATACTGTTGTGGATGAGGTATAAAGTTACTGAAAAAACTGTTGCCAATATTATCTCAGCTGAGATACCAGATAAAACTAAGAACCCACAATTGTACGATATTGTTACTACTAATATGATCCATGGGCCATGTGTTGGTTTTGATGAATCTCAAATATGCTGTTATGGAAGAAATAATAGTATAAGCAAGTGTCAAAAGGACTTCCCTAAGCCTTTGTATGGGAGAAGGGCCGTTGGAGAAGGAGGCTTTTCTTTCGTTAAGAAGATTGGAAAAGATAAAACAGTGGTGGTGGATAATTCATGGGTTGTTCCCCATAGTCCTTATCTTTGTCTTAAGTACAATGCTCATATTAATGTTGAATGTTCTAACTCTATTAAAGCCATAGCTTACGTAACAAAGTACGTTAACAAAGGAAGTGACCGTATACTTTTCACTAAGACAGAAGATAATGAGCCCATTAACGAGATCAAAAATTTTAGAGATGCAAGATTCGTTAATGCTAATGAGGCAACATGGAAAATATTCCAATTCAACATTCACAGTAGTTACCCAGCAGTTTGCAATTTAGATTTGCATTTAGAGGGAGAAAATGATGTTTTCTTTGAAGCTTCAACCTCCCAAGAGGCCATAGTCAAGAAGGCATCTAAAGATACTCAGTTAACAGCATTTTTCAAGTTATGTCAACATAACGAATTTGCAGCCTCATTAAGCTATCATGAAATCCCTAATTATTTTGTGTACAACAAAACTACGTGTAAGTGGGATGAGAGAAAAGGAACTACATGTGCTCTAGGGAGAATAAGGGCTGTCAATAATAAAACAGTTGAACTGTTCTATATGAGGATGTTACTAACCCATACAAAGGGTCCAAAATCTTATGAGGACTTAAGAACTGTTGAAGGGGTATTATATGAGACAAATAGAGAAGCAGTGAAAGCTATGGGCTTCCTAAAAGATGAAGATACGTGGAAGAAAACAATACTAGAAATAATAAATTACACTAATGACTGCAGACAACTAAGAACAACCTATGCGAGTATGTTAGTGTTCTCAGATTTAGAAGACCAAAAACAGATATGGGAAGAAACAAAGGATTTATTCTCAAGTGATTTTCTGTTCAAAAGTGGAGAGAAAGACTATAATGATGAGATCTACCTCGATGCCCTCGACGATATCCAAGAACAGGTTTACAATTGTGGGGGAGGAAATAAAGTGCAATATGGATTACCCTCTTCAAGAGACGGAGTTAAAACAACTAATATTATAAGGAGAGAAAGAGCTTACAACACAAAACAACTATACGAAG
The DNA here is from genome assembly GCF_046742065.1 of Oratosquilla oratoria. Classification (NCBI taxonomy): domain Eukaryota; kingdom Metazoa; phylum Arthropoda; class Malacostraca; order Stomatopoda; family Squillidae; genus Oratosquilla; species Oratosquilla oratoria. The sequence continues at coordinate 40,135,534 of NC_134817.1, read as the reverse complement.
ATGTAGAGGAATTAAAACCTATGTTAAACAGAGAACAAAAAATATGCTATGAGAAAATCTTAAAGAGTGTAGATAATGGAAATAAACGTGCCCAGAAAGCTTTCTTCATTAATGCTCCAGGGGGTACAGGAAAGTCCTTCTTACTTAATCTTCTTCTGGATACAGTTCGTTCAAGAGGCCAGAGAGCCTTAGCCGTTGCCTCATCAGGAATAGCAGCTACTGTTCTACATGGTGGAAGAACAGCACATAACATGTTTAAGATACCTCTAATGGAACACAATGAGGTTAAAACATGTAGCATTAAACACAATTCTGAGCTAGCACGTTTACTGTTAATGACATCATTAATAGTTTGGACGAAGCTATAATGGCAAATAAAAACACTATATCTGCTCTAGATATAACGTTAAGAGATTTAACGAAGTTAGATGATGTATTTATGGGTAGAATTACCTTTGTTTATTCTGGAGACTTTAGACAGATATTACCCGTTGTTAGGGCTGGGGGAAAAAATTATGAACTAAACTGCTGTCTAAAGGCAAGTAATTTCTGGCACTACTTTGAACAGCTAGAGTTGACAAAAAATGTAAGACTGAAAAACAGCGAAGAAGAAAATATAAAGTTCGCAAAGGATCTACTTGACGTTGGAATAGGAAAATATAGTGAATGTAATATCAATGAAGGGTTTGGAGTAAGATTTAACAGTAGATTAGACTTAGTTGATAAGGTCTATGAAGGGTTTAAAGACAATTTCTTGAACGTTTCTTACTTCGAAAAGAGAGCAATTATATCCCCAACAAATGACGATGTGGATTCAATTAATAATTTCGTGTAGGAAAAAAAATTAAAAGAGAAGGAAGCACTCTATAGGAGCCAAGATACAGCATCTCACGATGGAGAAGGAATGGAAATACAAACATCAGTATTCAATTCTATGAATAGTCCCTCCATACCCTTACATGAGTTAAAGTTATAAGTAGGAACAGTGGTAATGGTTATGAGGAATATTTGCCCCCCTAAAATCTGCAATGGAACTAGGGTAATGATCACGAACCTAAAGAAGAACGTTATAGTGGGGAAGATATCAATAGGGGCTTATAAGGGTGTACAAGTAATTCTGCCTAGAGTAACACTAGAAGCATCAGATACTCCAGTTAACTTCAAGAGACATCAATTTCCGGTGAAACTGTGTTACGCAATGACTATAAATAAATCCCAAGGAAAGACCTTTGAGAGGTGTGGATTACTATTAGATGGAGCGCAGTGCTTCGCTCACGGTCAGTTGTACGTTGCCTGTTCTAGGGTAACCAGCTACGATTCACTCTTCGTATTTACTGGGTATGAGAAGTTAGGGGATTCTTACGAACCTAAAACTGCAAGAAACTGTGTTTACGAAGAGCTTTTCATTGACTCAGATGAAGGTAAACCTTCTTATATCAAGCCACAAGAATTAACTTTCAACAATACCTTTGATGAGGATCAGCAAATAGGGGAAGAAGAACCTGATCAATCCATCGTGTGCATTCCAAGATCAATTTTCAGTAAGACAGAAGAAGCCGTAGCCATGATTATGTCCGAAGAAATTTACACAGTGGATTATTCTAAAGACCTTTCACTGAGGGACATCGAAGAAAAGTTAGAAAACGTTGAAGACATAGAAGAAATGCTATATGAGAACACAGAGCAATTAGGAGAGGTAAAGAATGAAATGTCACACAGGCTAGAAGAACAAGGAGACCTCAAGAACAAGGTTGATGAGATATCAGCAAAATTAGATAACACCTCACAGTCAATGTCAAAATTCAGAGCGGAAATAATGCAGGCAATAATGAAGATTTATAGTAGCAGTGAAGAAGATGAAGAAGAGACCCCTCCAAGAAAGAGAAGGAATATTTGAATTTCCACTTATGTGTTTAATGTATTTTTCATGTACAAAATCGTAGTAGGTCTAAATAGAATTATGGAATTTATTGTTACTCTTTTATTTTCCCATTTTGGTACATTAAAACTGCCCGTAGAGGGCGCGAAGGCCAAGCACACCTGGCGAAGCCAGGTCCGGGTGCTTGTATATATATATATATATATATATATATATATATATATATACATATATATATACATATATGAAACACAATGGCAAAAGCCGACAAGACTGTGATAATCGACACCGTGTGAGATCGAAACCTTTATTGGTACGACGTTTCGCTTGTTACAGATTTTTCAAGTACTTGGAAAAGCTGTAATAAGCGAAACGTCGTACCAATAAGGGTTTCGATCTCACACAGTGTCGATTCTCACAATATATATATATATATATATATATATATATATGTATATATATACGTGTATATATATATATATATGTATATATATACGTGTATATATATATATATACGTGTATATATATATATATACACACGTATGTATATATATATACGTATATATATACGTATATATATATATATACGTATATATAAATATATATATATATATATATATTCTGTTAAAAACGACAGCAAAAGAATTATTGATTAGTTTTTTTTTTTTTTTTTTTTCCGTGAGCTCTCAAGCTTGCGAAAAGTAGATTTTTGGTAGGGGGAAAGGGAGTAAATCAGATTTCCAAAATTCATAGGAAACACAAAAGTTATAATAGACACAAAAGTATAGTACACAATAAACACAATACAAGAAATTAATACAAGAAATACAGCAAAAAACAAAATACAAGCACAACAAAATAGTTATCAAGACGTTTCGCAGATCTTTCTGCATCCTCAGTTGAAGTGAAAAGAAAGGGAAAGGGAGCATATTTTAAATGAAATGGGAAGCACGGGGAGAAGTCACCGTGTTGCAACTGGGGGAAGTCACACGCAGGACCACAAACACTGGGAGAGATCACAAGTTGGCGGAAATGGTACTCGGGGAGGTCACTCCCGGGTTCGGCGCCAATCTGCTTCTCAGTCTTTGGGAACGACGTATGGTAGGAAGTTCTTCCCTTTCGCGGGGAATGGGGAGCCTCTGGGAAGGAGAGCCCGATGTCTTGGGATTGTCCATCTGGCTCCTCCGAACAGGTTTCATGCTAGGGAGGAGGGCGAAATCATTTACCTGCCTATTAATGGCAGGTTGCAGCTCCTTTATCCATATGGCTTCCAAGATAGCCAAGCGCTGAGGGTCCTCTTCTTTTGCCACAACTTCGGTGTTTTTTACCATAGTCTCCCTATCGAGGTGGCGTCGATGCTGGGTCCAGTGGTGTTGCTTGGGTCCTCCGTGTTGCAAGTGCATGGTGATTCTTCTAGATAATGTGGTGGTCGTCCTTCCCACGTAGACAGAAAGGGGCGTGCAGTCCTCCTCTGGGCATGTGTATTTATATACTACGTGGGATTGACGAACCTCCTGGGGTTCTGGAGCGGGGTTGTTCCTTAAAAGTAGAGAAGAGGTCTTTCTACTTTTGTAAAAGATTGTGAAGGACAATTTATCACTTTCTTTTTTGGGGACAACATTTCTATAGATTATGTTCTTTATAATCTTTTCATCCTCCTTGTATTTGGTAGACATGCAAGCTTTGTAGAACACCTTAATTGCGGTCCCTTCGTGTCCTACTGTAGTCGGTCGTGTTTGTTTATACCAATTGTCGATCACTCTGCGAAGATTGGCTTGGACCTCGTGATTCGTGTAACCATTGTTGATAAGGAGTTGGTGGACCCGATCAAACTCTTTTTGAGTGTCACTCCAAGAAGAACAGTGGCTGAGGGCTCTTCTGAAAAAGGCGCTAATGGTGGCGTCTTTGTACCTCTGAGGACACTCGCTCTCTCCATTCATGCACAGTCCGGGATTGGTTTCTTTGACGTGGACACTATAAGAAAAAGAAGGACAATTAGTCTGCTTGAGTAGGACGTCCAGGAAGGGGAGGGAACCCCCTTCACTGTGCTCTACGGTGAAGTTAAGTCCCGACACCTCCATGAACTTCCCCCTCAATTGATCAATTTCAGAAAGGGAGTCAGTTTTTACAAATATATCATCTATATATCTGCAATAAAGGCTAGGTTTTTCAATTTGACTAAAAATAAATTCCTCTACAGTTCCCATGAAAAAATTGGCAAACAGAACACCAAGGGGGGATCCCATGGCAACTCCATCAATTTGGCGGTAGAGTGTCCCACGGGGAGAGCGGAATGGGGCTTCTTTGGTGCAAAATTGAAGCAGGGTCCGTAGGTGTTCTTCAAGTATGTTAAGTCCGGGGGCTGGTCCGCTTCTGTAAACTTTGTCGCATATGAAATCTATCGTTCTATCCACAGGGACATTGGTGAACAGAGATTCAGCATCCAGCGAAGCTATGAATCCCTGGCTGGGAGCGTCTTTCACCAGTTCTATGAACTGGTGAGAAGATGCCAGGCTGAATCTGCTGGGGACAAAAGGGGTTAAAAGTTCATTAAGTTTTTTCGCTAACTGATATGTAGGAGTAGGTATCTGGCTGATAATGGGTCTAAGAGGGTTGTTGGGTTTATGCGTCTTAACATTGCCATAACAATAACCAGGTTTATACTCGCCAAATAATCTACAAAATTTTGTCCCACCTGCAACCACGTTGGTGATATCCATGATCTTATTGACTTTGGAGGTTATTTAGATGATAGGGTTCTTCTTGATGGGCTGGAACTTAGTCCTATCCTCTAGAATGGAGTCAATTTTCTCCAGGTATTCGGAGGTAGAAATGAGAACGAATATTGATGCCTTGTCAGCACGTCTTATGGTTACTTCTTGGTTGTTTCGTAGTCGTTGGGCGGCTTCAAAATGTCTCCTCTGTAAAACAGAACTAGTAAAGGTTCCACGCTGCTTGCCGGCTTCAGCAACAAGCTCAGGCTGCAAGCGTTGGCTAACATCTAAAATACCCTCCTTAGCGAGTTTGAGGATGCTTTCTATGAGGACCTCTATTTCAACTCTCTTTTGGTGTGGCCTAGGTTTGGAGAGGACATGACAGTTTAGTCCCATGTCGAGGAGCTCTTTTTGATCAGAGTCAAGATCAATGTTGGTTAGGTTGACGTAGCTCTCCAAAGGCTGAGGGACTTTTATTTGTCCACCATTCATGGTGCTTAGTTTCCGTATCCCCTTCCTCTCTACTGCATTTGTGTATGCAGAAAGGGAAGACTCCAGCATGGCATTGATCCTTTCTTTATGGGAGGTATTGATAACCTCGCCGTCCCATTTTTCTTGTAAGTCCTGTACCTTGCGGTATAGATGTGAAACAATGGTCTTCTTCCTTTCCAGTTCATCAGCGACCAGGGTCCTCCTGTACTCCTGGGTCGTAGCATTATTCTTGACTGCCTTGTCGTAAAGTCTAACATTGGTGAAGCGTGGCAGGAGATTCTCTCTGAGACATATTCTGTTAAAAACGACAGCAAAAGAATTATTGATTAGTTTTTTCCGTGAGCTCTCAAGCTTGCGAAAAGTAGATTTTTGGTAGGGGGAAAGGGAGTAAATCAGATTTCCAAAATTCATAGGAAACACAAAAGTTATAATAGACACAAAAGTATAGTACACAATAAACACAATACAAGAAATTAATACAAGAAATACAGCAAAAAACAAAATACAAGCACAACAAAATAGTTATCAAGACGTTTCGCAGATCTTTCTGCATCCTCAGTTGAAGTGAAAAGAAAGGGAAAGGGAGCATATTTTAAATGAAATGGGAAGCACGGGGAGAAGTCACCGTGTTGCAACTGGGGGAAGTCACACGCAGGACCACAAACACTGGGAGAGATCACAAGTTGGCGGAAATGGTACTCGGGGAGGTCACTCCCGGGTTCGGCGCCAATCTGCTTCTCAGTCTTTGGGAACGACGTATGGTAGGAAGTTCTTCCCTTTCGCGGGGAATGGGGAGCCTCTGGGAAGGAGAGCCCGATGTCTTGGGATTGTCCAGTGTTTGTGGTCCTGCGTGTGACTTCCCCCAGTTGCAACACGGTGACTTCTCCCCGTGCTTCCCATTTCATTTAAAATATTCTGCCTTTCCCTTTCTTTTCACTTCAACTGAGGATGCAGAAAGATCTGCGAAACGTCTTGATAACTATTTTGTTGTGCTTGTATTTTGTTTTTTGCTGTATTTCTTGTATTAATTTCTTGTATTGTGTTTATTGTGTACTATACTTTTGTGTCTATTATAACTTTTGTGTTTCCTATGAATTTTGGAAATCTGATTTACTCCCTTTCCCCCTACCAAAAATCTACTTTTCGCAAGCTTGAGAGCTCACGGAAAAAACTAATCAATAATTCTTTTGCTGTCGTTTTTAACAGAATATGTCTCAGAGAGAATCTCCTGCCACGCTTCACCAATGTTAGACTTTACGACAAGGCAGTCAAGAATAATGCTACGACCCAGGAGTACAGGAGGACCCTGGTCGCTGATGAACTGGAAAGGAAGAAGACCATTGTTTCACATCTATACCGCAAGGTACAGGACTTACAAGAAAAATGGGACGGCGAGGTTATCAATACCTCCCATAAAGAAAGGATCAATGCCATGCTGGAGTCTTCCCTTTCTGCATACACAAATGCAGTAGAGAGGAAGGGGATACGGAAACTAAGCACCATGAATGGTGGACAAATAAAAGTCCCTCAGCCTTTGGAGAGCTACGTCAACCTAACCAACATTGATCTTGACTCTGATCAAAAAGAGCTCCTCGACATGGGACTAAACTGTCATGTCCTCTCCAAACCTAGGCCACACCAAAAGAGAGTTGAAATAGAGGTCCTCATAGAAAGCATCCTCAAACTCGCTAAGGAGGGTATTTTAGATGTTAGCCAACGCTTGCAGCCTGAGCTTGTTGCTGAAGCCGGCAAGCAGCGTGGAACCTTTACTAGTTCTGTTTTACAGAGGAGACATTTTGAAGCCGCCCAACGACTACGAAACAACCAAGAAGTAACCATAAGACGTGCTGACAAGGCATCAATATTCGTTCTCATTTCTACCTCCGAATACCTGGAGAAAATTGACACCATTCTAAAGGATAGGACAAAGTTCCAGCCCATCCAGAAGAACCCTATCCTGGACCTAACCTCAAAAGTCAACAAGATAATAAATGTTATCAACGGGGTTGCAGGTGGTATAAAATTCTGTAAATTGTCCGGCGAGTATAAACCTGTTAATTGTTATGGTAAAATAAAGACACATAAACCCAACAACCCTCTTAGACCCATTATCAGCCAGATACCTACTCCTACATATCAGTTAGCGAAAAAACTTAATGAACTTTTAACCCCTTTTGTCCCCAGCAGATTCAGCCTGGCATCTTCTCACCAGTTCATAGAACTGGTGAAAGACGCTCCCAGCCAGGGATTCATAGCTTCGCTGGATGCTGAATCTCTGTTCACCAATGTCCCTGTGGATAGAACGATAGATTTCATATGCGACAAAGTTTACAGAAGCGGACCAGCCCCCGGACTTAACATACTTGAAGAACACCTACGGACCCTGCTTCAATTTTGCACCAAAGAAGCCCCATTCCGCTCTCCCCGTGGGACACTCTACCGCCAAATTGATGGAGTTGCCATGGGATCCCCCCTTGGTGTTCTGTTTGCCAATTTTTTCATGGGAACTGTAGAGGAATTTATTTTTAGTCAAATTGAAAAACCTAGCCTTTATTGCAGATATATAGATGATATATTTGTAAAAACTGACTCCCTTTCTGAAATTGATCAATTGAGGGGGAAGTTCATGGAGGTGTCGGGACTTAACTTCACCGTAGAGCACAGTGAAGGGGGTTCCCTCCCCTTCCTGGACGTCCTACTCAAGCAGACTAATTGTCCTTCTTTTTCTTATAGTGTCCACGTCAAAGAAACCAATCCCGGACTGTGCATGAATGGAGAGAGCGAGTGTCCTCAGAGGTACAAAGACGCCACCATTAGCGCCTTTTTCAGAAGAGCCCTCAGCCACTGTTCTTCTTGGAGTGACACTCAAAAAGAGTTTGATCGGGTCCACCAACTCCTTATCAACAATGGTTACACGAATCACGAGGTCCAAGCCAATCTTCGCAGAGTGATCGACAATTGGTATAAACAAACACGACCGACTACAGTAGGACACGAAGGGACCGCAATTAAGGTGTTCTACAAAGCTTGCATGTCTACCAAATACAAGGAGGATGAAAAGATTATAAAGAACATAATCTATAGAAATGTTGTCCCCAAAAAAGAAAGTGATAAATTGTCCTTCACAATCTTTTACAAAAGTAGAAAGACCTCTTCTCTACTTTTAAGGAACAACCCCGCTCCAGAACCCCAGGAGGTTCGTCAATCCCACGTAGTATATAAATACACATGCCCAGAGGAGGACTGCACGCCCCTTTCTGTCTACGTGGGAAGGACGACCACCACATTATCTAGAAGAATCACCATGCACTTGCAACACGGAGGACCCAAGCAACACCACTGGACCCAGCATCGACGCCACCTCGATAGGGAGACTATGGTAAAAAACACCGAAGTTGTGGCAAAAGAAGAGGACCCTCAGCGCTTGGCTATCTTGGAAGCCATATGGATAAAGGAGCTGCAACCTGCCATTAATAGGCAGGTAAATGATTTCGCCCTCCTCCCTAGCATGAAACCTGTTCGGAGGAGCCAGATGGACAATCCCAAGACATCGGGCTCTCCTTCCCAGAGGCTCCCCATTCCCCGCGAAAGGGAAGAACTTCCTACCATACGTCGTTCCCAAAGACTGAGAAGCAGATTGGCGCCGAACCCGGGAGTGACCTCCCCGAGTACCATTTCCGCCAACTTGTGATCTCTCCCAGTGTTTGTGGTCCTGCGTGTGACTTCCCCCAGTTGCAACACGGTGACTTCTCCCCGTGCTTCCCATTTCATTTAAAATATGCTCCCTTTCCCTTTCTTTTCACTTCAACTGAGGATGCAGAAAGATCTGCGAAACGTCTTGATAACTATTTTGTTGTGCTTGTATTTTGTTTTTTGCTGTATTTCTTGTATTAATTTCTTGTATTGTGTTTATTGTGTACTATACTTTTGTGTCTATTATAACTTTTGTGTTTCCTATGAATTTTGGAAATCTGATTTACTCCCTTTCCCCCTACCAAAAATCTACTTTTCGCAAGCTTGAGAGCTCACGGAAAAAACTAATCAATAATTCTTTTGCTGTCGTTTTTAACAGAATATGTCTCAGAGAGAATCTCCTGCCACGCTTCACCAATATATATATATATATATATATGTAACCATTACTAACCATCACCCACCACGCACGTGATCCACATGCTTGCAACATAGCGAGACTCCCCCTTCTTGCTTACCTTGCATTTCCCACAACATACATCTAACGCAGCACATCTGAAGACAAACAAGATATAGATGCCCAATGTCACCAGACTAACCTATTAAAATCCTTTATTATAAACTGCCCCATTATATTACACATAAACTAATATAAATATAATATACTTAACAACATCCACCAACTATAGGACTAACCCTCATATATAAAACAGACCCTAAGGCATAGAATAGCGAGACTAACGCCTTTACTAACACCCCCTATATAACCTATAACACCCATGTCACGTAGCCAAAAGCTAGGTAGGCGGAGAGCCTACCGGCCAGTCATCAGAGCTGGGTAGGTGAGAAGAGCCTACCGGCCAGACGCCAGGCTAGGCAGACCGAGAGGTTGCCAGCCTATTGTGCCCTAGGTCAAGGCCTGGCACATATTGTTATTGGCCCAAAGGGCCAATTTGTAGTTTGTTAACCAGATTGACCTTCAATTGTTAATAAATAGAAAACTCCGGCTTTGGAGTTTATCTCGCCTGCATTAAGTCCTCCTTATGTAACCAACTACCCTTTCCCACAGTTACAATATATATATATATATATATATATATATATATATATATGAATATATATATATATATATATATATATATATATATTAATATATATATATATATATATACTTATACATATATATATATATATATATATATATATATATATACGTATATATATATATATACGTATATATATGTATGTATATATATAAGATATATATATATATATATATATATATATATATATATATGTATATATATATAATATATATTGTGAGAATCGACACTGTGTGAGATCGAAACCTTTATTGGTACGACGTTTCGCTTATTACAGAAGAACCTCTCCTAATTCCACCTCACTGTCCAGCTCCCCTTCCCTAAGTCATTATGATCTGACTCGAACCTCCCCTAATTCCACCTCACTGAAACCATAAAGCCTTGTCATCTTGTAACCCATAGCATAATTGACATGGACCTTATCCTGTCATTTTATCTGCCTTAAGATGGTTGTATGTAACAACCGAAAGCTTGCGATTGTATTTATATAATTAGTGTCAATATACCATGGATCTCGGTAGACTTGTATTTCATCTACCCCTGGACTTTAAGAAACATATAAGAAGAATGGAAAAACAACTAAGAAGATAGTTGAAACTAACATAGCATTGGTCTTTAACAAGACGTATGTATATATATGAATATATATATATATATATATATATATATATATATATATATATATATATACATATATATATATATATACGTATGTATATATATACGTATGTACATATATACGTATGTATATATACGTATGTATATATATGCGTATGTATATATATACGTATGTATATATACGTATATATATACGTATATATATATATATATATATATATATATATATATATATATATATATATATATATATATATATATATATATATATACTGTATATTATCCGACCTCTGTATGGACCCAAAATTCTGTCGACACGTCGCCGTAACGCAATGCATCCTTCCCTACACAAGTTATTATTAGTACGCCCTACAATATAAGACAAAATAATCAAACTCTTATCCTGTATCCCTCACTGAATAGGTTTAGATCTTCCAAGGGACTGACCATTTTTATCTATTGCGTTATTACGTCATTACGCTATTGTCCTTAACGTTTCCGGAAGACATAATCAAGCGTCTTATGTCCACGTCCTCTTGAGGCACACTGGCTGACGAGCTGACTTACGGGAACCGTGATTATCCCGTGTCAGCATACTACAACGTCACTGGTGCTGAAAACTGACGTCACCTGAAGGAGACTAATATAGTCAGACAGCTGAGTTGGTTATGTTTTTCTAAAAATGCAATAATGTGTCTTTAACTGGGAGTAATTAGGATTAGTTTCTCTTTGAAATACGCAAAGTTTTTCAGTTGTGAAAAACAGGCGTTTCTTCTGTTCCACCCTACAGTATAGATGTATTTGCAGTTCTTTGTGATCTAATCGATAGATGGAAAAAAATACTTCAATAAATGTAAGTACTTATGAGCGGTCTGTCTACATACGTACAATGAGCACTCGCACACGCACACACACACACACACACACACACACACACACACACACACACACACACACACACACACACACACACACACACACACACACACACACACACACACACACACATGCACGCACGCAATCACGAACGCATGCACACACACACAATTTTACAAATACACTTTATTCTGACAGACGACTGGTTTTTATATTCGAGGACGGGAAGTCCCGGAATGAGCTAAAACACTCGACCAATCCCCTCATCCCAGTTACACACTTCTTAGACTCTCTTCATGGCGTCTGTTGACAACTCGCCAGTGAGACGGGGTCGCCGGAACGAGCAGTCTACGAACACTAAGAACTTCCAGAACTTCGAGACCTTCCAGAACTTCGAGACCTTCCAGAACTTCGCGACCGTCCAGAACTTCGAGACCGCCCAGAACTTCCAGACAACCCAGAACTTCCAGACCACCAGAAATTTCATACCTCTGCGCCGCCTTCCAGTACCTCCGCGCCGCCTTCCAGGACCTCCCCGCCGCCTTCCAGGACCTCCGCGCCGCCTTCCAGGACCTCCGCGCCGCCTTCCAGAATATCCGCGGCGCCTTCCAGCACCTCCGCGCCGCCTTCCAGCACCTCCGCGCCGCCTTCCAGGACCTCTGCGCCGCCTTCCAGGACCTCCGCACCTTCCAGAACCTCCACACCTTCCAGAACTTCTACACCTTCCAGAACTTTTACACCTTACAGAACTTGTACACCTTCCAGAACTCTAGTTACTTTTGTTAGGATTTATCTGTTAAGTTCGATTTTTATTACAGCAGGTTTAGTTAATCTCGTGGTTAAATAACGCATATTTTACACCTGTTACTTTCAGTGTTCTTTAATTGCATTGATTAACCACACGTGATCCAGCATTTGTAATGTTGGGAGTGCAAAACCCCGGTCACACATAGACGACTTAGGTGTTCGTTTGAGTAGAAACGACTTCGTTGATTTTTTTTTTTTTCGAATCTCCAAATGTCATATTACTTTTGTGTCATATGTTTAGAAGCTATATGACGAACTAAGAGGCGTTAAACCTAAAATACGAATATTAGACACGTTGTTGAATTGTCTTTAGCGAAGTCTAGAATACCGCAAGCGAAGTCGTCCTGCAGCTTTTAAAAATCAAAACATTTGACGTGAATCATGATAGTATGATAAGAGCTTTAGGTAATTAAAAAAACCCCAGCTGGTTTCCATTACGAAACAAATTCTACTTATAGACTATAGATTTCCGTTGCACTTCGTATAGCTTACACCCTATATTCGTATTATCCATGTTGATATTGTAGCATATAGCAATACTATATATCTCGAATAGATTTTGAATTCTGTTTGCATGCGTTAGACACAGAAAATGTACTTGAGTAGACTTGTAGGCCCGTGTTTCTCAGCTAGGGCTCAGCAGATGTTTACTAAAGGCTCCACAGGGCTGGGAGTTTGAACATATTAGGACCCTGTCTTTTCTTTTTCGAATCTCCAAATATCAAATCAACTTTGCATCTTATACGTGGAAACTGAATGACGAACTGCGAGAAGTTAAACCTAGACGAATGTTTAACACATTGTGAACTGTAGGCTTAGGGAAGTCTAGAACACTGTAGGCGAAGTCGTCTTCTAGCTTTTCAAAATCAAAACATTTGATTAGAATCGTAATAGTGTGAATGGAGCTTAATAACAGATAATCCTGTCATGACTCAGTTGTTTATATGATTCATGATTACACAATGTGTCTTAATGAAGAGGTAAAAATATTTTTCTAGTTTTTATATGGCTGGCTGAGTCTCTCAGAATGTAGCGATGATTTGAATGATATATTACTATGTTATTATCACGAAAAGTTTAGCAAAAGTGATTATATCCTACATAATCCCGTATCAAAGGGTCCCCTGAATATCTAAGTCAATGTAAGGTCTTAACAAAGCTTGACATCGCTCACAGGCCAAGCACACTCGTTGGGTGAGTTGTCGATTCACATTTGTTTTTTTCCAAGGCTGAAATTACTTGCGCATCAGGTGTTATGTATGTCAAATTTTCGCTTTCGACTCTCATTTGCATTCTGATGTATCCTAGGGGGTTGAGGTTGTAATGTGCTTGTGATAAATGTATTTTTCGGTGGCGTAGTGTATGATTTGTGGCTGCATGACAGAGGAAGCGTGTATTTTGGTCGTTTGTTCGTGATGTAGTGATGTGAAAGTGGGTTAACCGCAAGCATTTGGTAAATAAATGCAAAATACAGACTTGCAAATGAAATACTATATGTGATATATAATAAGAACACAAGAATGAAGGAGACTGCAAGAGACCATGAGCCCTACACTAGGCAGCTCCGTATCCATCACCACCTGTCACCCCCCATCCATAAAGCTGTCTAATCGTTTCTTAAAAGAACTGATAGTTTCAGCGCTTACTACATGGTTACTAAGTTTATTCCATTCGTCGACCACCCTATTAGTGAACCAATTCTTGCCTATTTCCTTTTTAAATCTAAATTTGTCCAGTTTATAACCTGCCCTGTTGTTTTAATATGGTGACCTTGTTTGCATCACCCTTGTTAAAGCCTTTGATCCACTTGAACACTTCTATTAGATCACCCCGCACTCTGCGTCTTTCCAGAGAGTGGAAGTTAAGATCCCTAAGCCTCTCTTCGTAAGGTAAATTTCCGAGTCCATGGTATATACATAGTGTGTAATGTATATAATATATAACAAGATAATATATATTACATATAAATAAATGTTGGAATTAGCAAGCAAGCGCATTAGATCTATGATGTTACGTAGAATCTGTGGGCAGATGGTCGTGAGTTCGATTCCCGGGACCCACTGCGGGCTTCCCGCGTTGGTTCCTGACGACAGACCTGGCCAGGCGTGGAGGCGACCAAAACATCGGTCTAAAGGGGAATAAAAAAAAAAAAAAAAAAAAAAAAGTCGGCTTCCCGCAACCGACAGGTCTTTGCCCTCCCATGGGTTTCTCACTTCCCACTACGGAACTCCAAGACACCACACAGGTGGTAATAAACATGGTTGACCAAGGCTGCAGACTCTTTTGGTCCTTAAGTATGCCATATGTCATCATTACTATAATTATTTTACAATTATACATTTTTTTCTTACCTTCATTTGTCTATTCATTTATTTATTTGTATATTCACCAACTGGTTTATTTATTTATTTATTCATTATACTTTCATTTATTCAATGATCTATTTATTATTATCTACTTTTCATTTTTTTCACGCCCAAATTTTCGTGCCTGTAAAATTCGTCACTTTATTCAACTTGTTTTGTCGTACTCCCTGGGTACAACAATGCTTAGTGTCGTCTTTCTATCTTTGGTGTTCATTATTCGTTGTGTTAACGTGTGAGCAACAGGCACTAGGCTAGCTGCAAATTTCTCCAATTTCTTTCTCTTTTATTTGATCATAATTTTCTATTGTTATTCATATTTATATTCATATTATTCCTATTCATATCATTACATATATCATTATCATATTTATCATATCATATTTATCATCATTATCATCATTATAATTACCATTGTCATCATTGTTATGATCATTATTATGATCGTTATCGTTATTATGATCGTTATCGTTATTATGATCGTTATCGTTATTATTATCGTTATCGTTATTATTATCGTTATTATCGTTAATATTATCGGCATCGTTGTCATCATTATTATCATAACTATTATCATTATTACTATTAATGTATTACTACCACCACTATAATAATTATTACTGTTATTGTTACTATTATCATTGTTATTATTATTGTTATTATTATTGTTATTACTATTAAAATTATTATTAGTATTATTATTTTCTTAATGACATTAATATATTTATCATTATAATTATTAATATTGTTATTATCATTACTATTGTTATCATCATCATCATTACTATTACTATTACTCTATTATTACTATTCTTACTTTTACTACTCTCGAAGGTGTAGAAGTTCTTGAAGATCCTTAAGATCTCGAAGTTCTCGAATACCCTGAAGGCCTCGCAAATCTTAAGGGTTTCGAGCGTTTACAAGCTCCTGAAGGTCTCAAAGTTCTTGAAGTTCTGGAAGGTGTAAAAGTTCTGGAAGGTGTAGAAGTTCTGGAAGGTGTAGAAATTCTGGAAGGTGTGGAGGTTCTGGAAGGTGTGGAGGTCCTGGAAGGCGGCGCGGAGGTCCTGGAAAGCGGCGCGGAGGTCCTGGAGGGCGGCGCGGAGGTCCTGGAAGGCGGTGCGGAAGTCCTGGAAGGCGGTGCGAAAGTCCTGGAAGGCAGCGCGGAGGTCGACGGACGTGAACTAGTTCTGTCCGGCTCATCCTTCGCCTTCCTCCCGTTCTCGCCAACTGTATATATAATGCATCTGCCGGCTCCTAGCGGGCGCACTTTTCGTTGGCTGAGCGACGCGTAACTTTATCTCTCCCATATTGCTTTTGCTCTAGTACCGTGGCGTCACCACGTAATCTATATTCTCATGACTTGGTTTTCGGTGGAGGAATTAATTGTCAATTGATTAATTTTGTTGTAAAGTTCTTATATTTGTTTTGTTGGCTTTTTGTTATACATTAAATTAGTTATCTTTGTTAACTTCCGTTTGGATTTGCCTTACCCACATCAAGGCCACTAAGTACGAACCCCTCCTGGACATATTTCCTTATATCCTTGCGGAAGGCATAACAACATATATATATACGTATATATACATATATATATATATATATATATATGTATATATATACATATATATATATACATATATTTACTTATATATATATATATAGGTATATATATATGTATATATATACATATATATATACATATATTTACTTATACATATATACGTATATATATATATATATATGTGTATGTATATACATATATATATATATACATACATATACGTGTATATATGTATATATATACGTATATGTATATACGTATATATATATATATATATATATTTTTATATATATATATATATATATATATATATATATATATATATATATATATATATATATATATATATATATACTTTCTAAACAGAAATGTAGTAGCACATTTGTAAATGACACACAGGAAACCCACAGTGGGAGGAAAAAGATACTTCGAATAAAGGAGAATCCTATATTTCGGTTAGTCCTAACGACAAGCTCTTCGCGAGGTCTGCTTCCTCTCAGCAGGTGGTGGCCAAGAGCAGTGGGCCAACCTCCCGTAAGCTCCACAGACTTTGTAATAACAGTGTTTCGTCCACGTTTTCTCTAACGGACAACGTCATCAACCTTACCAAAGTTGAATGGTCCAACACTCAATTAGAAGTGTTGGGGCTTGGCCTTCATTTCGCCCTCCCACCCGAGAGAAACCATGTTCTGGACTATCTGGTAGGTTTCGACAAATATTTGGCTAACAACAACTATGACTAAGACCTTGCCTGCCTTAAAGGGGTTTTATTAAATGGTGTTTCCGAATGTTTAAAAATGAAAGTGGCCTACCAAAAAGACACAGGGAGGCCCTGTCTGTTTTAAAAAAGCTTGACAACATAGGGACAACCATTTTAAAACTTCCGTCCCCTCAAGTTTTCACCGCTCCTTTAAGGACATTCTAAAAACTCCATTCAATAATACCATCAGTTCTTCTACAAAGTTGTTTCCTCATGAGCGTCTCACCATTGCCTATCATTATCCTAACACCGTGCGTAAGCAAATTGTGAACGTTCAACAAAAACCGAAGGAAGTTGAGTCACCTGGTGTTTATTGTTTGCCCTGCCAAGATTATGATTTGGTTTACTTGGGTCAAACCGGGAGAGACTTGAACACTAGATTGGTAGAACATAAAAGGTCAATTAGGTATGGGCAAGAAAATTCGGCTGTATTTCTTCATGTCAAAAATAAGAATCATTCTTTCGACTGGGGTAAGGCCAGATTAGTGTTCAAATCCCACTGCGGTTTCAGGAGGAAAATAGTCGAATGATCATTAATTGAGGAATGCCCTAATATTGATATTTCTAAAGGGCAGTGGACTCCTGACATAATTTCACGCGCATCACTGAATAGGTTTAGATCTTCCGAGGGACTGACCATTTTTATTTATTGCGTTATTACGTCATTACGCTATTGTCCTTAACGTTTCCGGAAGACATAATCAAGCGTCTTATGTCCACGTCCTGATGTTGTGTGTTTACGTCAGTTCATTAATAAACCTCTTGAGGCACACTGGCTGACGAGCTGACTTATGGGAACCGTGATTATCCCGTGTCAGGATACTACAACTTCACTGGTGCTGACAACTGACGTCACCTGAAGGAAACTAATATAGTCAGACAGCTGAGTTGGTTGTGTCTTTCTAAACATACAATAATGTGTCTTTAACTGGGAGTAATTACGATTAGTTTCTCTTTGAAATACGCAAAGTTATTCAGTTGTGAAAAACAGGCGTTTCCTACAATATAGATGCATTTGCAGTTCTTTGTGATCTAATCGATAGATGGAAAAAATACTTCAATAAATGAAAGCACTTATGAGCGGTCTGTTTACATACGTACAATGAGCACTCGCACACACACACACACACACACACACACACACACACACACACACACACACACACACACACACACACACACACACACACACACACACACACACACACACACACACACACACACACACACACACACACACACACACACAGACACACATACACACACACACACACACGCACGCACGAACGCATGCACACACACAATTTTACAAATACACTTTATTCTGACAGACGACTGGTTTTTATATTCGAGGACGGGAAGTCCCGGAATGAACTAAAACACTCGACCAATCCCCTCATCCCAGTTACACACTTCATAGACTCTCTTCATGGCGTCTGTTGACAACCCACTAGTGAGACGGGGTCGCCGGAACGAGCCGTCTACAAACACCTAGAACTTCCAGAACTTCGAGACCTTCCAGAACTTCGAGACCTTCTAGAACTTCGCGACCGTCCAGAACTTCCAGACCGCCCACAACTTCCAGACCGTCCAGAACTTCCAGACCTCCGCGCCGCCTTCCAGGACCTCCGCGTCGCCTTCCAGGACCCGCGCGCCGCCTTCCAGGACCTCCCCGCCGCCTTCCAGGACCTCCCCGCCGCCTTCCAGAACCTCCGCGCCGCCTTCCAGGACCTCCCTGCCGCCTTCCAGATCGATTTTTATTACAGCAGGTTTAGTTAATCTCGTGGTTAGATAACGCATATTTTACACCTGTTACTTTCAGTGTTCTTTGATTGCATTAATTAACCACACGTGATCCAGCATTTGTAATGTTGGGAGTGCAAAACCCCGGTCACACATAGACGACTTAGGTGTTCGTTTGAGTAGAAACGACTTCGTTGATTTTCTTTTTTTTCGAATCTCCAAATGTCATATTACTTTTGTGTCATATGTTGAGAAGCTACATGACAAACTAAGAGGCGTTAAACCTAAAATACGAATATTAGACACGTTGTTGAATTGTCTTTAGCGAAGTCTAGAATACCGCAAGCGAAGTCGTCCTGCAGCTTTTAAAAATCAAAACATTTGACGAGAATCATGATAGTATGATAAGAGCTTTAGGTAATTAAAAAAAACAGCTGGTTTCCATTACGAAACAAATTCTACTTATAGACTATAGATTTCCGTTGCACTTCGTATAGCTTACACCCTATATTCGTATTATCCATGTTGATATCGTAGCATATAGCAATACTATATATCTCGAATAGATTTTGAATTCTGTTTGCATGCGTTAAACACAGAAAATGTACTTGAGTAGACTTGTAGGCCCGTGTTTCTCAGCTAGGGCTCCGCAGATGTTTACTAAAGGCTCCACAGGGCTGGGAGTTTGAACATATTAGGACACTGTCTTTTCTTTTTCGAATCTCCAAATATCAAATCAACTTTGCGTCTTATACGTGGAAACTGAATGACGAACTGCGAGAAGTTAAACCTAGACGAATGTTAGACACATTGTGAACTGTAGGCTTAGGGAAGTCTAGAACACTGTAGGCGAAGTCGTCTTCTAGCTTTTCAAAATCAAAACATTTGATTAGAATCGTAATAGTGTGAATGGAGCTTAATTACAGTTAATCCTGTCATGACTCAGTTGTTTATATGATTCCTGATTACACAATGTGTCTTAATGAAGATGTAAAAATATTTTTCTAGTTTTTATATGGCTGGCTGAGTCTCTCAGAATGTAGCGATGATTTGAATGATATATTACTATGTTATTATCACGAAAAGTTTAGCAAAAGTGATTATATCCTACATAATCCCGTATCAAAGGGTCCCCTGAATATCTAAGTCAATGTAAGGTCTTAACAAAGCTTGACATCGCTCACAGTCCAAGCACACTCGTTGGGTGAGTTGTCGATTCACATTTGTTTTTTTCCAAGGCTGAAATTACTTGCGCATACTTGTTATGTATGTCTTATTTTCGCTTTCGACTCTCATTTGCATTCTGATGTATCCTAGGGGGTTGAGGTTGTAATGTGCTTGTGATAAATGTATTTTTCGGTGGCGTAGTGTATGATTTGTTGCTGCATGACAGAGGAAACGTGTATTTTGGTCGTTTGTTCGTGATGTAGTGATGTGAAAGTGGGTTAACCGCAAGCATTTGGTAAATGAATGCAAAATACAGACTTGCAAATGAAATACTATATGTAATATAAAATAAGAACACAAGAATGAAGGAGACTGCAAGAGACCATGAGGCATACACTAGGCAGCTCCGTATCCATCACCTCCTGTCATCCCCATCCATAAAGTTGTCTAATCGTTTCTTAAAAGAACTGATAGTTTCAGCGCTCACTACATGGTTACTAAGTTTATTCCATTCGTCGACCACCCTATTAGTGAACCAATTCTTGCCTATTTCCTTTTTAAATCTAAATTTGTCCAGTTTATAACCATTGCTGCGAATCCTGCCCTGTTGTTTTAATATGATGACCTTGTTTGCATCACCCTTGTTAAAGCCTTTGATCCACTTGAACACTTCTATTAGATCACCCCGCACTCTCCGTCTTTCCGCCTGCCACTACGGCGGTCCGGGCTCGACTCCAGCACAGGGCTGAAATGATTTTAGTATCGCTGCGCTGGGGGGTGTTGCTCCAACTATCGTGGGCGGGGAGTTGGATGTGGATGTGCGTGTAAGGTCACAGCATTACCCATAGATCGGTCATATATGAGTTTTGAGCTCTTTTTCGGAAGGGAAATAGTTGACGATCACAAGTGCAACTCGTGATCCAAGACCATGAGGAATCACACACACACACACACACACACGCACGCACGCACGCACGCACACACGCACACACACACACAAACACGCACACACACACACACACACACACACACAGACACACACACACGCACGCACGCACACACACACGCACACACACAAACACGCACACACACACACACACACACACACACACACACACACACACACACACACACATACATATAGAAACCCATTATGACCACCTCGATTGACCTGATGATAGAAATAAACAAAAGTACTGAGACTTGGTGATAAGAATCTCGACTGCTGTGATTAGGACATCCTACGAAGGCTCGTGCCACTCTTCCTTTGAACCGATTGGGGGAGATTTTATGGAGTCCGCTTTCTATTTCGGGAACCCTCGTTCGACTGCACCTCCGGAAACAAAGGAGAATACGGACATTCCCCGGGGTTGGAAAAAGGAGAAGGGGGACTTCCTGAACCTCGTGCGGGAATTAAGAAGAGAGAACATAGACCCGGCGGCTCCCAGTAAAAGACCTTCGAGCCAGGCTTAAGAGGAAATGTTACAAAGAAAACATTATGGATGTAGCCCCGGAGTTGCTTGAGGCGGCATCGTGCCCCTCTGAGGTCGCGCATTTCTGCAATGCGAGCAGATGCGCTTGTGAATCCCCGGACACTGCACGGCCAGTT